>NC_063354.1:37059005-37119232 GCF_021869965.1 Rhincodon typus
GCTGCTTGGCCTGCTGTGTTCATCCAGCTCTACACCTTGTTATCTCATCCTTTGTCTAACCACATTTCTTTCTTCCTTTTCCACCAATATTTGAAATTTGTTTTCCTACCTTTTGGTTTGATCATGCCATGAACTGTTTCTTATTCAATTGGGGTTTTATCAACCTCCTGAGCTACTCCTTGAATATGTGCGGTAACAACTAAGACCACACCTCAGTACAGTTTTCTGTCTTGTAAAGAGAAGCCTGTGCTCATTATCTACTGTGCTTATTATCTACTTAGAAAAAAGTTTTGAGACTAGGGCCTCACAATTAAGCAACAGATTACCAAGGCACTGCCCATGACTACTGCTTTGCCATGATGTAGAAACAAAGCAACCGAGAAAGTGGGCGCTTTAAAAAGGTGCAGATTTAAATGTTGGGAGGGAGCAGAGGTTTGCAATTATTCTAAATGCATAGATCAAATAAAAAGTCAGGAGCGTATTTGATGGGCCTGTTCCGATGTTGCAGTGTTCTGCTGTCGCATGAAAATTTTCAATTATGCCTACCTTGTATGCGCACCTGCAAATAAATAACACTAACATTAAGAACAGGATCAATAGCCGAGGTACATAGACTTTAGGGTTTAGGAGGTTTAGAGGGGATTTAAGGAAGAATTATTTCACCAAGATGGTTGTGGCTATCTGGAACTCACTGCCCAGAAGCTTGGTAGAGGTGTGAACCATCACAGCACTTAAAAGGGCTCTGCTTTGAGAACTACACAAACAGCAGGCTATTTCGTTAACATTGTCAGGAGACTGGCTATCTCGTACTTTAATCACAGCTTATAGGATAACAGTATGTAATTCCAATGGTTGTCAAATGTTATAAATCTCAACTGAGTGCTAATCTTGACAAAGCCATCATCTGTCAGTGGATTAGACTATTCAATAACTATTTCACTTATCTTCAAGGGTTTTTTTTTGTTCCTGGGATATGGGCATCACTGCCAAATTGAACATTTATTGCCTATCCCTAACTACCCTTGAACTGAATGGCTTGCTCGGCCATTTCAGAGGGCAAATAAATGTCAACTATGGTTCTGAAGGCATGTATAGGCCAGATCAGGTAAGGATAGCAGATTTCCTTCCTTAAAGGAGATTAGTGAACTGGATGTGATTTTATGTCCATCAGTAATCGTTAGGCTAACTTTTAATTTCAGATTTTTTTTTTTGGCTTGATTCAATTCAGATTTCACCATCTGCTATGGTGGGATTAGAATTCAGGTCCCTCAAGCCTTAAAGCCTGAGGTTGTGGATTACTAGCCCAATCACATTACCACGAGACCACCCTGTTATCAACATGGTAGAGCAATTTACTGATTAATAGGAAAGTTGGCTCCAATTAACTGAGGCATTGCTGTGAAGAAAGCAGCAATGAGCTGGAGGTTGCCGGGGATCCTGGGTAATTAAAAAAAAAAGCAAAGTTGCAACATATTCTTTTTATGTGGAGAAAATGTGTCCCAGTATTTAAGATATATTTTGTATAGTAACAGCAAATGAAACTAATTACCCAGGAACTCGGGAAGCCTACACTTCCCTGTTCTTTTCACCATGGCAATGGGAAGCTAATCAGTCACGTTGACAACCCTTACTTTCCTGCAACACCTTTTTTTCTGCTGCGGTATAAATTGTTTTGATCATTTGAAATTTGACATTCTTGCATGAACAATGCAAAGCTTTGACGACATGTCTCTCTTTTCAGTGGCATTTGAGTTCTGTGCTATCAAATGACTATTTGCAATATTGTATTAACCAAAGGCTCTGTATGAGTTTGAGTGAACAGTGGAAGTCTCATGCCATGTTTTATCCACACTCTGGGTGCTCCCATCCTGATCTAATCAACATTCCTCCCTCTGTCAACATCATGCAAACAGATAGCATGTCATTCAGCTCAACATTGTTTGGGCAATCTTGCTGTCTACGAAATAGCTCCTGCATATTAACAGTCACTGAGCTTCAAACAAATATGCAACTCTTCTGTTTGACATGCAATAGGATGTCTCTAAGGGTTCTGGTAAATATGGAATATTGTATTTCTAGTGTAGAAAGTGAAGCAAAATGGACCTTAGAGAAAAAATCATAAACTCGGAGGTCACAGACAGTGGGAATAAATCTTGATGGTGCAAACTCTTTGTGTGTCAGTATCCCATTTTACAGGCAGAATCTTGTGCTACTTCTGAGAGCCAGAAGCAAGGCAGACGGTGAACTTGCTTGGGATATTGGTTAACAATCAGATTCCCAGTGGCAGGAGGAAAGTTTGCAATTAACTTTTTCTGACATTAATGGTGGGTCAAGCTTCCAAACAGCAAGTGTCAGGAAGCCTACTTGCATGTTGTGCATGCTCGTGAAAAGGTTGGCTCACCAGAATGAAGTTCCTCTTCACAATTTTAAGTTCTCTGTGAGCAAGCAGGACATGCCCTCGGATTCCTGACTGTGTAGAAGTGGCCTTCAGCAGGTGAGGTGGTAAACTTCCAGAAGTTTGAAGTGAATAGCAGTTGGTTTGTCCTTTTTGGGGAGTGTTAGTCTGTACCACGTCTTGATTAAGAGGAGGTAGTATAGTCTACATTGCATGGGATCCACTCAATATCTGAGAGAGGAAAGCTGGAGTATATTGGATATGGGTAAAGTAAGCAAGCCAAGGATGGAAATCTCTCTGGGGAAGGGAGGCAGGCTGACGGGGGTAAGGACTAGATGCTTGGCTGAAGGCGACCGCTCTCAGAGCCCAAGTAATTCTCCTGCTTACAGGGAATGCATGCCTATTTGGATACTCTTTTGGTATGACACCAGGACCTCTGATCCCATGACTGTCAACTTCCTGCCATTCCCTCCCACAAGATTCACCATGTACCTTGTGCATGCGTATGTAATGAGCTGACAACCAGGTCGTTGCTCCACAGAAGCCAACCTGTTCCGATAGGAAGTGACACTCATTTTCACGTCCATCCTCAAACTTGTAGTCCAGAACTGAAAATTTGTGCCTTAATCTCTCTCATATTTATAGCCATTGACTTTTCTGTTGAGTGTTTTGACTCAATCATGATCTGCTCCAATGTGTGAACATCGGCGACAAACAAATTCAAACCTAAGCACGGTCTTTCCAGGACCCAGTTTGCTCTTGCCTTGACGATGACCTATGAACACTTACCATCTAGTGCTGCATGCTGTTCTTATCTTGTAATGATATTAGAAGTGCAATTTGGAATCCATCACAGTGCAAGAGCAAGTACAGGGAAAGTGGGCTATTAAAATCAATGGATGGAAAATTAAAGTTTGGAGGTGTCACATTTTCTGATATCCACTTCCGATGTGCATGAGGGGTGCCGAAGTGAGACATCTCTCCACTTCTTCACTCAAACCGACACAGAGAGAGCTAAGATCTGCAAGAAATAAAATAGAGTCATAGAGATTTACAGCATGGAAACAGACCCTTCGGTCCAACTCATCCATGCCGACCAGGTAGCCTAAATAAATCTAGTCCCATTTGCCAGCATTTGGCACATATCCCTCTAAACCTTTCCTACTCATATGGTCAGCCAAATGCCTTTAAATGCTGTAATTGTACCTACCTCCACCACTTCCTCCAGCAGTTCATTCCATACCCACCAGCCTCTATGTGAAAAAGGTGGCCCCTTAGGTCCCTTTTAAATCTTTACCCTCTCACGTTAAACCTAAGCCCTCTAGTTTTGGACTCCTCTACCTTGGGGGAGAAGATCTTGACTACTCACCCTATCCATTACCTCTCATGATTTTATAAACGGCCATAAGGTCACCCCTCAGCCTCTGATGCTCAAGGGAAAAATCATATTGCTTTGTGTGAGTAGCAATATATTGCCATTCTACTGCAATATGGTGATAACATTGTGAGTAATGTAGCGACATAGGCTTGTAATATGTAACAATATTGTATGGTTATATTCTCATTCATGTTATCACATTCTTATAAAGTATGAACATTCTATGGGCAATGCTTTCCAAATGTTTTCCCAGTGTGACTCTATTTCAATGCATCAGACTTTGTGTGGCCTCAGGTGACTATTTTGGGCATACGAGAGTTGTTCAGTAGGCTTAAATTGGAACAAAGAAGGTGCAAAGAGTTGACTCTACCCAATCTCCTCTCCTCCTCTTCTCCCCCCCCATTTTAACCCACAGACCCCATCTCTGTCGTGAGTATGTTGAGTCAGTGCAGGATGAGTTCAGTGAGCAATGCACTGACTAGCATGTGGGCAATGGTTTCTACATAGATGTCAGTGCCCAAAGTCTGAAACGAGCATGATCCTTCTGTCCATGCAGATAGGGATGAAACACTTCTTTCAGGACCTCTTTAAAACTTTGTCAGCCATCATCCCCAGGAAGTGACTTGTAATACTCTCAGGTGCCCAGCAGTCAAGCCATTGGTCCTTAAGAGGAGGAAACTAACTTTCTCACTTACTTTACATTGAAGTCGTATTGTTTTTGTGTGAACCTGCAAGGGACATCCTTCTCCTTTCATCTACAAAATAAATCCGCAAAGAGCTGAGGGCCACCATACATCAACTGCTCTTTTCCTCCCCAGTTTCTGCTTATCACCCTGGCCAGTCAATAATCCTCATTACCAGAATCAATAAGCTGCCTGTCAGAAACTCCGTTGACACCAGCCGTTGGCTAGTGATTTAAAAAACATGAGGGCAACTCCTGCTATCCTACCCTCCTCGTGCCCAAGATCTGGGGAAAATGCAGTTTCTTGACCAATATTGTGCTATATTTCTAATTGCCCATCGATCTTTATTTTCACTTTTTAAATAATCACGACTGACATCTGTGTTAATGTATGTAAGTGTAACGTGCACAAAGAAGGTGCAGTTCCATAAAATACTTCACCGAGTTTGAAAGGTAACTATCAGAAACCAAGAAAATCCAGTGGAGATAACTTTGCTGCAGCTAGAACTTTGTAATTTAGTTTCTTCTTCATGACAGCTGACAGGTGAACAGATAAGGATCATACCAGCAAAGGACTGATACATTAAAAGAAACCACAGTGTAATGAGGAGGTGCTTGTCTTTGTGGCTTATGAGTGATATATACTGGATGTGCTGTTATTATCTTTGTGGAAAGCTACAATTAATGCTGTTTTGCAAATATGAGGAACTTTCTCAGATACAGTTCTTTAAGTGTTAAAATGTGAGTAACTGTTGAACAGAGAATTTCCAAATGCAACTTAACCGCTTTCATAATCAATTTAACTATTCGCAGATCACGTTGGCTCATTACACAGCAAAGTTCTGTAGGATGTCTTATAACTCTATGACTTGAGAAACCTACCTGAGTTCTATGAAGAGGGCCAGGATGTGACATCAACTTGACCTCAACCTCACCCTCCAGCCCATAAGTTAAGAACAGCCAATTCTTCAAAAGCAATGTTTGGAGTAGATTGCTCTTTGGAGAGGTGCAGTTCCCAACAAGAGTAGCCAAGAGTTGTGCTAAATCGTAGCATTTTCTACAGTGATTGACACCAGTGTTTTGACAGCAATTTAGATTTACTGGATGACAAAACAGTTTTCTCTTTTCACTGCAGAAATATCTTGAAGAAGCAGACAGTTATTTTTATAAAATTTTCAGTGCCTAAATAACCTGAAAGTTGTGTTCAATATTGCAGGACGAATTTCAGCAGGTGAGTTATGCAGAAATTCCAGCAAGTTGCTCATTTCAAGGTTTTGATTAAACGTGGAACAATGCATTTTAGGTCAACTTAAGTCTGAAATCATTAATGCTGCCATAATGTGTGCTACATGTCCAAGGGTAGATTTTGTTTTCATGGAAGGATGCTATGATTACAAGTACAGTATAATTTAGTGTTGATTATATGTTATTACATTAGAAAGAGGTCAATTTTCAGTTTCTGTCACAGGGAAACAATTTGTGGAATCAAGGAACTGAGCATGGCATCCTGTGAGATTGACTAGAGCAAGTATATGTTCACATGTAATTATGGGTCATTTTGCAAACTGGAATTGGAGATATTGATCTTCCTGCTAATCAATTTGGATTTGTTTTGTTTATTATTCCAGCACTGAAGAGTCCAGCTGCATTCCATGAACAGAGGAAAAGCCTGGAAAGAGCCAAGGTATGAGGATGTGAATGGCAAACTTAGTCATGACTGTGGGTGGTGTTAATTCAAGTAGTGATTGAATAACGCAAGAATACTTAATGATATGTGGCCCTAAACAGAGCCATTTGACCCCAGAGTCTGTGCTGACTTTTGTGTTTCACTTGAGCATCTTGCCATTTTTCCTCATCTAAATCTAACACAGTAACCCTCAATTTCCTTCTCCCATACATGAATGTCTAGCTTCCCCTTAATTGCATGTGTAGTACTGATTTCAACCATTGGAGTCATAGTTATACAACGTGGAAACAAACCCTTCAGTCCAACTTGTCCATGCTGGTCGTTTCCTAAACTAAAAATTAGTCCCATTTGCCTGCATTTGGCCCATATCCCTCTAAACCTTTCCTATTCATGTACCTGTCCAAATTTTTTTTCAGTGTTGTAACTGCATCTACCATGTCGTCTGGCAGTTCATTTCATGTACAAATGACTCTCTACATGAACAAGTTGCCCTGCAGGTCCCTTTTAAATCTTTCTCCTCTCACCTTAAAAAAAATATACCTTCTAATTTTAAACTACCCTACCCTAGGGAAAAAACAATCTTTGCTATTCACCTTATCTATGCCCCTCATGATTTTATAAACCTCTGTAAGGTCACCTCCTATGCTCCAGTGGAAAAAAAAAAGTCCCAGCCTATCACATTCTAATTGCTCTTTGGGTAAAGAAGTCACTTTTGAATTATCTATTGGATTTCTCAGTGAGTTGCAAGGACAGAAAGTAGTTGAAACTAAGTTTGTTCTTGGTTTAAAAAAACAACACAATTTGTGAAACAATCATGTTGTCAAATTCGATGAGTTCCAAAATTACATTAATCCAGTCCTGTCATATACATTGTATGTGCAACATGATATTAGACTATGCACAATTTCATATCAGAACGGTTTTGGAGATTGTAAGTTCACCATGTAATTATGCAGATTAATGATGATTAATTGTCCAGGGCTCTCTGATTTCAAACCAGTTCTCATAATGCAATCAGTGGGTCAAAATCAAATAGTGAGTTGAAATTCAACTTTACCGATCAAAACGTTCAGCATATTTTAAGAAAGAATATATTTTGTTTTTGTTCGAAACAGTTGAACACTGCTGGCAGATATACTGTAGGAAACTCATTAAAGAACAAGCCACTGAAGTGCATAAAAAAAGTCAATAAAATGATCTAATTAGTTGGTAACAATAATGATCGGTTTTATTGCTCTGTGTATAAATAGAATCAATCCATTATATAACCACTAAATTAAATGAGGAAGACTTGTATACAAAGAAAGCATGGCACTGTGATTGATTTATTTTCTGGTAAAGTGTCTTGTCAGTTGATTAACTGGTATGAACACCAACTCCTGTTATAAATGTAGAATCGTACAGCTGGCAGACCAACATTTAGTTCACTGTGCTACATAGTGCGCCACATTAAGGAAATATGCCGTCAAAGACATGTCAATTGGATAGCAGGATAAACCAGAGTTGGGAGCTTTTTTTTTTTAACTGTTCTACGAATAAAGAGTGAAATGATAAAAGCTCTTTCATCTACCTGCTGCACAGATAATTTAAACTATAACATTTTGTTGCAATATCCAACAAATTACTCTTGACTCATACTCTTGTATACACTGTGGTGACACCTGTGGTGGCCTACACTGTTTACCAAAAATCTACCTTCTATGAAGCAGAACATTTCAATCTTCTGGCCCAGACGCTTTGTTTGCTAACATGTCTTTGTTAGTAGAGTTATGCACATCTCTTGTCTCAATATACTAGTACTGCTTTCATTGATCACCTATTTCGTAGCATTTTCAAATCCACTGGCAAAGTACTTGGATCTGAGATTACCTTGCAACACTCTTGCAGTTGTAGGCTACCTTCAATTGGTGGAGCCACAATGTCCCAAAAGTCTTGTAATATTTATGCCAAGCAATGGTTGTCTATGATGGAAAGTATTGTTTTGAAACACCGTCTAAATTTGCATCCTTAAGCAATATCACACTTGTCCTGCAGTAGCTGCACATTACTCTAAGAAGCAATGGAATCATTTTCCTTATTAAAAGAAACCTCAGTTGGCTGGTTTGCAATTCAGAGCGATGCCAGCAGCTTGGGTTCAATTCCCGCACTGGCTGAGGTTACCATGAAGGAGTCTCCTTCTCAAACTCTCTGCTTGCCTGAGGCATGTGACCCTTGGGTTAAAAAAGCCCACCAGTTGTCTCTTTCCCTCTAATGAGAGAGCATCCCATAGTCTGGTACCTTTTCTGTGCTGACTAAATCCTTGGCAATGCAGTATTCAGAAGGATGAGCACGTGTCCTTGTTGCAAGTGCAGGGCTTGCAAGTTATAATAGTGTGATGGGGAAGATATCAGATTAATGACTCCTCCTACCTGATCCACCAGGCTCACTTTGGGATTTCTGTCAGCTGAGTAAGGCTTACCTGTCAGGAGTCACAGTACTAACCTGGCAACACCTTAGCAGCTTACTGCAAGACATTAGGAGATAAAGGTCAGCGCTAGAAAGCTATTTGCTAGGAAAGAGAATATCTGATGAGTAAATTGTGGTGTTGAATTCGTCACACTTTGATTCAAATCAACTGAACTCAGTAATAAAGCAGCACAACCATTTTGATTAGTTGAATATGCACTTTATTTGCCTTGAGTGCTTTATTTTTACACCAAATTTAAAAGATGAGCAATGGGTGAAAATGTATATATAGTTGACATCCTTTCATATCAAGTGATATGGTCACTGGGCAATTAAGAGTTCAGCAAACTCATTGGCTTTAGAGACTCATTTTTAAGCTGCAAATGCATGAAAGTTTCAGATCACATGAAGAGCACAAGTAAATTAGCAATTAACAGATTAAGTTCAAGTCTGTTCAGAAAACTAATTTAAACAAAAGAAAAAATATTCCAGTCAGAGAACTCAGTCAGGGCAGAGAAAAGGGCTGGGGTGAAGTGAGGCATTTTCAAAAACACTCCATTCAAAATTGCCATCTACTTTAAAATGTGCTTTTAAATGTCGGGTAGGTGTTATGACAGACTTGACCTAGCCATTCTAATCGAATGTGCTGTTTTTATCCAAACTTGTAAAGTAAATTTCTCAATCTTTACCCATGCTAACAAAGCATGGAGGAAGGAAAAACTTCAAAAATGGTTTCTAAGAATGATGCCAGGACCTATAACCGTCAGGATAAACTGAACAGGCCGTGACTAATTTTCTCAGTCAGAAAGAGAACATTAATCCATTGACAGATCCTCAATTAACTCACTTCAAATGGATTCCAATGAAATGATTGTGTCCAACTGCACCTGACTCTGCCATTAAACATTTCTCCTCCGATCTACAGATTTTTGTGCCTCCAAATAACATGTATTTTGTAATGCAGCACATTTTGGTATTCTGTACCTATGAAAACTTGTATCAAGTGATTTTAAGGTTCCACATGGTGGAATGATTAGTAAAGTTAGAGCACTCGGGATTCAGGGAGGGCTTGACAGTAGGAGACAGAGGGTATTGGGGGAGGCCTGTGACCAGCAGTGTTCCGCAGGGATTGGTGCTGGGTCCACTGTTGTTTGTCATTTATATAAAGATTTGGATGAGAATTTAGGAAGTATGGTTAGTAAGTTTGCGGATGACACCAAAATTGGTGGTATAATGGACAGTTAAGAAGGTTATCTAAGGTTGCAAAGGACTCTTGATCAATTGGGCCAATGGGCTGAGGAGTGGCAGATGGAGTTTAATTTGGATAAATGCGAGGAGCTGCATTTTGGTAGATGTAAAGGGCAGGACTCATATGGTTAATGGGAGGAACCTGGAGAGGGTTGACGAACAGAGAGACCTAGGAGTTCAGGTACATAGTTCTTTGAAAGATGCATCACAGGTAGACAGGGTGGTTAAGAATGCATTTGGCATGCTTGCTTTCATTGCTCACACCATTGAGTAAAGGAGTTGGGAGGAGTCACAAGTAGAGGCTGAATAGGCTGGGCCTATTTTCCCTGGGGCATAGGAGTTTGAGGGATGAAATTATGGAGGTTTTTTTTAAATGATGAGGGGCATAGGTAAGGTGAATAACAGTGGTCTTTTTCCTAGGTTGGGGTATTTCAAAACTGGAGAGCATATTTTTAAGGTGAGAGGAGAAAGATTTAAAAGGGACCTGAGGGACAGCTTTTTCACACAGAGGGTGGTTCGTAGGTGGAATGAGCTGCCAGAGGAAGTTGTAAATGCAGGTACAGTTGCAACATTTCAAAAACATTTGGACAGGTTCATGAATAGGAAAGATTTAAAGAGATATGGACCAAATGCAGGCAAATGGGACTAGTTTTGTTTTGGAAACTTTGTCGACAAGGACGAATTAGATCCAAGTGTCTGTTTCCACGATGTATGACTCTATGACACACCAAAGATCTTTCCAATCCGTAAAGCATGGTCTCAGTCTGGTGGTTCCAACAAGTGGTTCAACTATGTAAAGTCCACGTATGTCATTATATCATTACCACATGCTCTTTCTGAACTTGATCTTCCACCTAACTGCTGCTCATGTCATTAACATGTATCATACTGTCATTGTATTACAATGAGATCCTTCTCTCTTTTACCGAAAAATGCACAGATAAGAGTTTTGAATGCCTCTGCATGTTTCCTTCATTTGCTCACTCTGGTAGTTTTGGCAGTAGACACTGATTCTCTAATTGTTGGAACACAGCAAAGTAAACTTTTGATTGTTTAACTTCTTCACAAGAATGCAACATATAATCAATCACTTATTCTCTCATAAGATGTAGGTATCATGAGCACGGCCAGCATTTGTTGCACTGAGTGACTTGCTCAGCCATTTCATAGGGCAGTTAAGAGTCAATTACGTTGCTGTGGTTCTGAGATCACATGTAGCCCAGACTGGGTCAAGGCATTAATAAAACAACCTTTCTGTTCGTTTTATGGTCACCATTCCTGCTTTACATTCTCATTTGTGCCTTGTTTATTCTGACTTGGAGGGATTTAAACCCAGGTCCCCAGAGATTTAGCCTGAATCTCTGGATTGCTGTTCCAATGATGTTATGACTCAGCCACATTCTCTGCATAAAACGTGTCAATTCCTGCTTCCCATATGATTCAGAGAAAAACATTATTACTTGAGGATACTTTTCCTGTAAGCAATGTTGACACTACTTCATTGCTCGGGTGTTATGACAGTTAAAGTAAATATGGAAATTTGAGAGCCAGACCCAAGAGCGGGGGACAGTAGTCTAGCCTCAGTGCCCATAAAGCTACTGCAATCTTTCCCAACAGCAGTGCAAACTAAGTGTTGCAAATTTCTCAAATGGCAATACTGTCAAAAACTTTGCATCTTGCATTCAAGGCAAGACTCTGATGAATGTCCTTGTCACATTAAACGTGTATTGTTAATCTCTCTCATGCATGGGTTAGCATGGCAAAGTTTAACTACAAGTCCTTAATGTAAGATATTTGGGAAGCCTGCCAAATTTTCTTACAATCTCCAAAAACAAGTAATAGCACAGTACCAAAGAAATTTTTTAAGGCTCTCCTATTTAATCAGATTTATTCAACATAGGAAAATAACGACAGAAATGTCGCTCAAAGATGAGCCTTAAAAACAACGTATGGATTGGTCTGTTGTTTCAGTAGTGAGAAAAATAAAATCCAAAGTCCTTGCACCTTTTGTCATCAAAATCTTAGCAATATATTTTGTGATTTCAAATTGCATGGAAAAATTAGTCACAAACTCTGTTATCCACCAGGTCACCTTTGGCAAAATAGAGAGCAAAGACCACATAAAAGTCTATGAGCTAAAAGGCTGTCTTCACCTTATGAAGATAAAACAATTGTTTTCCAGAGTCAGACAGTCAAACTATTGTAGATAAAGTAACTAAACTGAACTTGAACTCATAGACTCCCAGAAAGCTTAATTCAACATGAAATGGAAACACAGTTCCATCTGTGTGGTTGAAATTGGATTAGCGATAAAATATCAATGTCTTTTGAAGAACCTATAGTTTCATTCACATCTGGATCAAGACATACTAGGGGCCCATTAATGTTGAGCTACACTATGGAGAATTTGTTAGTATGCATGAAATAGGGTAGGGGTAATTTGTTTGCCTTGCACAGCTTCTAGTAACCCAAAAGAGACATGCATTGATTCTCCAGGGCAAGCAAGGCTGCAAGCTGCTAACAGTGCAACTTGCATTACCACCTTTCTTCTCCCTGGGGTATCAATGGATGTATACACAGCGCTGCTACCTACATGTTGCTATAGGTGACGTGGTGGCTCAGTGGTTCGCACTGCTTCCTCACAGCACCAAGGACCCGAGTTTACACATTCTCCCCGTGTCTGCGTGGGTTTCCTCTGGGTGCTCTGGTTTCCTGCCACTGTCCAAAGATGTGCAGGTTAAGTGGATTGGCCATGCTAAATTGCCCATAGTATCCAGAGGTGTGCATGTTAGATGGGTTAGGCATGGGAAATGCAGGGTTACAGGGATAGGCTGTGTCTCGGTGGGATGCTCTTTGGAGAGACAGTGTGGACTCATTGGGCTGAATGCCTGCTTCCACTCTGCAGGGATTCTACATGAAAGGATTTTACTCTCAGTTTATCTGAGAAAATATATGTCTGTCTGGGCAAAAGCTCTATTTTTGTCACAGTTTTTATGCCATTAAATGAGCTAAAATCAGCCCAGCATTGTGTTCAAAGTGGCTGAAATTTTAATAAAATTTAGAACCTGCAAAACAATTAGATTGAATGATTTACACTGTCTGTGCCATCTTCCTCTTTAGTACACCATAAACTGTGAAGTGAGTTAAAATAGAAATGAATGTTACTTTGTATGTTGCAACATTGTAATAGCTGATGTTCCCATTACTCAACATTGTCATGGAATAAGTTGTACAGCAACTTTCAGAGTCCATTCATGCACAGTTAAACGCATAAATCAGAACAATGTTGTCTTGATTTCCCTAATTCTCCGCAGGCTGTGCTCTAACAGTACATTATCAAAAGTTTCCGTATTGAAATTCTTGCACGGACATAAATTTGCTATATTCACTTGCCAGTTACCCAGTAAATATGTCAGAGAAAAAGGTTAGGACTCTTGCATTTATTTTAATAGCAAACAACTTTTCATCAAGCACCAAATATTTGATTTTACAAGTGTAGACTTTCATTCCTTCAAGATTTAATTAGTATTGGATGTTAATATTTTTGTTGCTTCTATCTCACTCTGTCTCTCTCTCTCAACTTTATCTTTATGTCCCTTGTCTTGTTTTGTTTTCTAGACATGATATTTACAATGAATTAAGTTGAATTTACTCTCTTTAACTTTTAGTTCTTGGATTAGAGTCTGTAGTACAGGGCCATAGAATCTTAACACAACAAAATCTCTGAGTTGGTATTAGGTCAGATGTTAAAATTTTCAATAATTTGGATCCCTACTCCAACCTGTCCACTCTGGGATTTTCAAAGGTTGAGGAAAAGGGAGGCCCACAAACCCCCTTCCAGGAGGGATGATATCAATGCCTCTAATTTAACCTCCTTTATAGGTTTCACAGTGTATGTTGAGGTTTCCTAAGCTTGACAATTTAAGCATCATAACAGCACTGTTTTTGGACCAAGAGTACACTCCATTTAAAAAAAAAACCCAAGCCTTACAAAGGTCCCTGAGATGAGGAATCTGATTCCCTACTGGGATTGGACTGCCCCATATCATGGTTGATACCTGCCTGGTTTTACTGCCTACTCTTGAATGCTCCCTGCTTAAGTACAACCTGTCAAAGAGACCAATTGCCGGATAGGGTACATAGTAGGGACTGAAGATATAAGCTGTGTACTGAATAGACCACAGAACTTCAGGAAACCCGGTGGTCTGAAACCCCATTTTGTCTGCCAATATAATCTCCCTCAATTACTATCCAGAATTGCTGTCTGAGTGAGATCCTTCACTCCAAGTGATTAAAGAGCCTTGCTACAGGTTGGCCTGCTCATAGACACCACAGATTGGTGTACTATGTTGGAAAAAAGTCTTGGAACACTGGAACTTGCTGCTCAGTTGTCACTGCAAAGTCTGTGTGTAGCTGTAATTGTAATGAATGGAGATTGCTGCTGTTCATTCGCTGCCGGCCACAATGCACCACACCGTGACAATAGTTTGAACTCACCTATTGCAGAGGCTTGTATAAAGTGTTGTGGTGAGAGTGAATGGAGGGTTGTAATAAGGAGTGATTCTGAACTTAGGTGCTGGGTAGAAGAATTAAATAACATGCAAAGAAATTAGAATCATCTTCCACATTGGGTTTGCATCCTTTGCCCTTTTCAATTCAGTTCAGCTTTGCAAAAAAACATGGAACTTAAAAAATGAAACATAAGACACAGCTTGATATGGATCTATGTTTGGAAATAAGTTTAATTTATATTTAAACATTTTGAAATGGTTTGAATTTCAAAGCAATTTGCAGCAGACTTGAAGAAGGGTCTCGGCCTGAAACATCAGCTTTCCTGCTCCTCTGATGCTGCTTGGCCTGCTGTGTTCATCCAGCTCTACACCGTGTTATCTCACATTTAAATGTGAACACATTTTATTCATGAAACAGGAAAAATGATTAGTATGAAATCTAAATGTAATACTGATGTGTCTTGCCGGATTAAAGATTACATTATTAATATTATTGAGACACTTTGGATTTTCCAGATAAGTTTATCACATAGAAGTCAAGGACTGAAATATATTTTTACTAAAAATAGCACTCTGTGATAGGATCCAAATTATTATAATTGATTTAATTGTCTTACAAATTGCAGGAAATTTTCACTAAAGGTGTTTGATATTACTTAACCAGAGATGATTAAACATGTAAAAGGAGATCTTGTTGTGATTTTGAGAGATTTGACATTGCGGTAAAAATAATTAGTTCTATTCCTAGTATCAGTTTCTTCCTGTCACATCTAACGTTCTTAACACGTTGTTCAAAATATGAAATGGACTTCCAAATCAGATTCTTCAGGCAAGACGTTATTTAAGAAATAACTGAATGCTATGATAGGTATATCTGTCTTTTTTTCTTGAATGGATTAAGTTTATGGTACTCCTGTCCTGAGAAAATGGAGTCAATTTCTACCACTCTGCAGTAATAAACGTTTGGTGGAGCTGATGGTGAGTTGTCTAGCAATCAAAAGATGACAGTTTAAGGTTCAGAAGAACTAAAAAGATAGGAAAATGAAAATGCTGAGAAGCTGAAATAGAAGTAGAAAAATGTTGAAGGCAGGCAGCATAGACATTATTTTACAAAAGGCACTTGGATCTCTTTGATGCCTCACCCACATGACTGTCCTTTACATATAAACTTACACGTACATATTAAGGAGGTGAAGAAATATTTCACGTATGTTCTGACATCAGGACATTACGAAGTCACAGTCCAGTCACTGTAGCACTGCAAGAAATACAACTAATTTGTGCATAACCATGTGATAATCTGTTCCGTTATTGTTGATTAAGGATTTATTTTGAATAGGTCACTGGGAATAATTGCAGCGGGATCTTTGACACTTTTTTTTATTTCAAAAATATACTTTATCCATAAAAAAGTCTTTGTATATACATAGTCGGAAATGCAGTTTAGTTCTTTACAGTGGTATATCAAGGAAACATACAAACATTGGAGTTTGACTATATCCAAACAAGGTAAAGACATCTCTTCCACATACAAGACTATATTTACATGTATTGAGGCACTAGGAAGGTCTGATAACTGAACGGACCCCATTTACCTTCAGCAGCAAGACCTCAGACTTTCCCCACTGTGCCTTGGCAGTAGCTGCCCCAAGCTTTAGTGCATCCCTCAGCACATAGTCCTGGACCGCAGAATGTGCCAGTCTGCAAACACTTGAGACAGCAAATTAGGCCTCAGTTGAACCTCTCAACTGAGAAGTTGCACCTCCAGAAGTACAGCTAACCCTCAGTATTTCATTGGAATGTCGGTTGAGCTGTTGTACTCCAATCTCTAGGACTGAATCCGCACCATTCTGAGAAAATTACACTCCCGACTAAACTAAACCTGGCATTGCTTAAAAGCAATTGCTTCTTGTTGCATCAAACTGGAAAGTGGAAATCATTTCCAGGATCAGTTTGAATGCAGATAAATACTTGTGGTATTCTAAGTATAAACTTTGACAATTTTCACGCAAATTATAATGATGGAAAATTTTTGGTGCATCTAGACCATCAGAATCTAATAACTGGCTTTAGAGCAAAGTGGTTGATTTATGATTCATGACTCTCAAGGCTGGAAATTGAGTAATTCTTTTGATGCTAAGAATGAAGTTAGAGCAGCAGTCCATGTGTTTTAGAGACATTTGGTTTAATAGTTGTTTGATTATGTCATTTAAGATGCACAGGCAATTATCATTGATTGATTCAGAGCTGAGAACACAAATGAAGAGAGTCAGATCTTGTAGAGACTGCTCTTCAAATGTTGGCTGAACTTCAGCCACACGCTCCTAATCTTTGGCTACCATGTGCAGAGAGAGCAAACAAGTCAGAGGATCATCTTGTGGCAAGCTAGATGCAGGCAGTCTGTCATGGAAGGGGTTATTAGACTTGGCCGCCCATTTCTCTTCAGTGGTTATGCTTATTCTCAGATGTGCCTGGAGAGACACATTAAGTGTCCACTGATATGCTTGAGGCCTTCACAACCATTGGAGACTGCAAAGGCTGGAATACATCATTACTCCTGGGACTGAAACTTTAATTTAATTATTGTTTATTTCCTTTAAAGACTTAATGTTTGTTCCAGTGTCCCTTTAAAGGGACATTAGATTAATTTGACTTCTGATTCTTCTGAAAGACTATAAAGAGAAACTGCAGAGATATCGGTTAAAAGTTAACAGGCAAAAATCAGCAATGTTGCAACCTGCAATTTGCCAACTCGAAAAAGATTTGTGTCTTGCTTTGTACAAATAAGAAATAGATCCAGCCTGGTTCTGTTTAATGTTAAGTAAGATATTCATCGAAAGGAGGGCGATAAGGTTCATAACAGATGAACTACGTGAATGAACACATCAAAAACCCTTTAAAGACATTGTGATATAGCAATCTTTGTTGTCTTATTCTATTGTGTGCACTAAATCCCTCCAGAATGGTGCGTAGTACTGCATGCTGGACAATAACTTGCCAGGTGATGGACAAGAACAGGAAGGGGACGAACAAGCTCCTTAAGAAACATTGAATATAGTGATGTCCCATCCACCCTTGCGTAGAATTACAAACTCTTAAGTTACAAATATTCACCAGCTTTTCATTTCTAATTTACACAAAGAGTAGACATTTCAAGGGAACCTGATCTTATTTCTCACTCAGGGTAACACTAATATTTAGCCACCTGCAAAATATTATGGGTATATTTGACTGGTAGGCTGTAAGGAAAGAAAAACTCTTACTGAGCTCTGTAAATTGTAAAACCATGCAAATCAAATTCAGGTGGTCGGCCTCAGAAATTCAGATGCATCTGTCACATCTACCCATTGTCGTGTCACATAAACAGATCATCTTGTGATAGATTTAGTTTCTGTTGTATTTTCATTGCACTTCTGATTTTAGTTAATTTTAATTGCCTTTTAAATTAAGGTAATCCCTACAGTGTTCATTCATTCTCAGACTTCCACTGTTTAACCTAACTTGCTGCCTTGCAGGCAATCTTCATTTCTAACTACCAGTAACATCGGAAACATTATATGTCATAGCGCATCATCTCAATCTATGTGTCAGTCTGTCATCTTCAGTATATTTCAGAATATATTCCTGCGCAGTTCTTTTGGACAAACCAAGTAACTTAACATGAAATACTTCATTAAAATTCTGTTCCACTCCACACCTAAGAAAGAAAATATATTCTAAGCTGTGGTCTGTTGAGCCTGTTGACTTCAAATCAGAACTGTAAATTTGGTTTCACCTTTTGTCCTTTAACATCTTTGTGATCTCAACTTTTTGAAGACTGAATCAAACCCCTACAGTCTACCTTTCTCAATGGAAAACCGCAGTAATTGTTTCTCTTTGACTGACTCTTTCTATCCTATGAGTGTCCTTTTGAAAGACAGAGTGTCCAAAAAAATGCAATATAGCAAAGGGGTACACGAAGGTTAGATGACTTTGGGGTTGAAACACAGCCCTTTCACCTCTGGGCATTATGTTGAATTCCTATGCAGATATCCTTACTAAGGTGGGGAGGGGAATGTGGAGGGGCAGAAAACCTCATTCACTACTAGTTGTGACGTTGGTAAGTGAAATGTGTTTTGGCAATCTTTCATAATGGATCATGATACAAGAATCTAATTTGTCACAAACTGCGTTCAGTGGTAGAGAGATCATGAGGGCGGTTCATATGAAAAATGAAATCATCATATCTGTGAAATGAGCACATAGTTTCCATGGCTGCATTTAACGTTTATTGTTGGGAAAGGACAATGGGAATCTTAGCAATTAATGCTTTATTGAACTGACACAAGTAAACACATAGCCTTAACTTAAAAAATGAAACTGCTTGACATCTTTTTTTTCCCCTCATTTCTTTTTTAACAACAGCAATGCTGATGAATGCAAATCTTTTACCTGTTGTTTTTCTCCAGCAGCTTATGAAAAGTAACAGCAAATTAAAACTCAAGCTAACTTGAGGTGTCACACAAGTTAAAATCTGCACTGAACTAAAACTAATGGATTGTTCAGGACTTTGATCAATGCAGAGAACATAGAAGTCTGCACAATCAAAAACAGGGAACCCTCTTGTATGAATTATATCAATGGAGTATCAAGTGATTTTGACTGCAGTCCAAACATACTTAATAATACTTAGTATTTTTAATACAAATAGGGGCAAACATGTGGGCGTGAAATCTGAGCTAACCGAAGTTAACTGGGATAGTAGGCTCAGGGATTGATCAGTAGAGAATCAGTGGCAAATATTAAAACAGATATTTCAGAATATTCAGAATGAGTACATCCCAAGCAGAAAGAAAATTCCAAAAGGAGGGCCAACTATTCATTGTTATCTAAAGAAGGAAAGGAAAACTGTTTTTGGTTTAAATGTGTTCATGGGTGTGAGCCTTATTGGCCAAACCAGCATTTTTGCCCAAAGACCAAGTAGGAATCAACCAAATTGCTGTGGGTCTGGAGTCACATGTAGGCCAGACCAGGTAAGGATGGCAACTTTCCCTCCCTGAAGTGAACCCGACAGCATTTTATGACAGTGGCTACATGATTGCCAATAGAGCAGCTTTTCATTTCTCAATTTGTTTTCGTTTTTAATTATATTTTACTATTTGAAATTCAGCCCTGGGTCCCCAGAACAGTTCTGGATTGCTAGTCCAGTGACAGTATCACCACGACACCACCTCTCCTAACACAAAGACGCGTCATAGGTCAGAAGATTCATTGGAATATAAAGAACGGCAGGGAATGACTAAATGATTAATCAAGAAGAAAAAATTCAAGTGTGAGAGGAAGTTAGCTAGAAATGCTAATCGATAGCAAGAGTTTCTACAGATGTTTACAAAGGAAAAGAGTCAATTAAGTGAGCATTGGTCCTCTCGTGAATAAGAGTGAGGAGTTAATGGTATACAATAAAGACTGGCAAACAAAATGAAAGAAAATTTTGCCTCTGACTTAGCCTCAGAAGAGTAAAAAACATCCCAGGAATACGTATAAATCAGGAAGTGGAACTTAGTGAAATTGCAATCACGCAGCAAGCAGTACTGAGCAAATTGATGGAGGTCCCCAGCTCCTGATGAAATTCATCCCAAGGTCTCAAAATAGGTTGCTAATGCTAATGATGCATTACCATTACTTTTCATATGTTCTCTAGATTCTGAAAAGGTTCTATCAGACTAGAAAGGAGCTGATGTAACCCCTCTATCTAAAAAGGGATAAGGCAGAAAACAGGAAACTATAAGCCAGTTAGCTTGACATCTCTTTTGGGAAGATGTTTGAATTGACCATGAATGGGGTTTTAGCTAGGTACTTAAAGTCTCAAGGCAATCGGGAAAGGTCAGTGTAGCTTTGTGAAGGAGGAATCCTGTTTAATCCATTTATTGGAGTTATTTGAAAGAGTATCATGCACTGTGGGTAAAGAGGCACCTGGAGGTATTCTTTACTTGGATTTCCAGAATGCATTTGATAAATTGCCAAATCGAAGGTTATTTCATAAGGTCAAAGCACATGGTGCAGTGGGTAACATACCAGCATGACTACCAAAATTGGCTGGCTGGTTAAAAAAATCGATAGTATGCATGAATGGATCATTTTATGATTGGCAGAATATGATAAGTAGGGTTCCTCAAGGGTCTAAGCTGAGGGTGTCAACCTCTTTACAATTAGTGTCAATGACTTGATGAGGGAAGCTAAATTTGCAGATGATGCAAAGATAGGTAAGAAAATATGCTGTGTATATGACATAACATGGATGCAGGCCAATGTAGATCGGTTACGTGAGTTGGCAAAAATCTGACAGATAGAGAACAATCGTTGGGAAATGTAAAGTTGTTCCCTTTAGCAAGAAGAGAAAAAAGTGAAATATTACTGAAATGGAGAATGACTACAGAATTCCGAGTTGCAGAGTGATCATTCACTCACTCTACTACTGATGCTCAGTGGCAATAGTGTGTACCATCTACAAGATGCAGAAATTCACCAAGACTCCTTACAGCACACTTTCCAAACCTACCACCTTGAAAGACAAAGGCAGCCGACAAATCGGCACACCAGCACCTGCAAGTTCCCCTCCAAGCTACTCATCATCCTGATTTGGAAATATATCACTTTTCCTTCAATGTCGCTGGGTCAAGACCAAGGAACTCCCTCTCCAAAGGCATTGTGGGTCTACCTGTAACACATGGACTGCAGTGGTTCAAGAAGGCAGCTCACCACTAGGGCAGCTAGGGACAGGCCAGCTAGTAATATGCACATCCCATGAATGGATAAAAATGTCACAAATGTTAGTATGTAGGTACAGTAGGAAATTAAGAAGGCCAATGGAAAATGATCCTGTCTTATGAGAGAATTGAACATGCTTCAGTTATACAAGGCACTGGTGAAACCATGTTTCAAACGCTGGGTGCAGTTTTGGTCTCCTTATTTAAGAAAACATGTAAATGTATTGGTTTGTGGTTCAGCAGAGGTTACTGAATTGACCACTGAAATGAGAGGGTTGCCTTATGAAGAAAAGCTGGACAAGCTTGTCTTGTTTTCAATAAAGTTTAGAAGAGTGAGGGCCAACCTGATTAAAGTATGTAATACCCTGAATGGTCTTGACAAGGTGGATGTGGGAAGGATGTTTCCTCCTGTGGGTGAGTCCAGAGTTAGGGGAACATTCTTTTAAAAATAGTGTTTACCGTTTTAGGATAGAGATGTGACTTATTTTCTTTTCGGAGGGTTTTGCAACTTTGGAACTCTGCCTCAAGATGGAAGAGGCTTGATCATCGAATATTTCAAGACGGGGGTAGATAACTTTTCATTCCATTGCCTAACAAAAATCTGTCAGACTTAGGTGGGAATATGGAATTCAAAACAGCAATGGATCAGCCATGATCTTTTGGAATAGGCTCAAAGGGCCAAATGGTCAACTTCTGCTCATAATTCATACATTTGTAGATATGTATACTTTTGTGATTTGATGACATACCACAATATGTCGTGAAAGACAAATACATCTTAATATGCTTATAAGTGGATTCTACGTTGTTTAATTAATCCGTACAAGACACTGTGGAAGAACAGATTTATGAGCCCATATCATAAGCCCCATCCATGTCATCGTAATACATATCATGTGTTAAATGGGTAACTACCAGCTGTTCTTTGGATGGGCTTAACATTTTAATTTCCTGCCTTAATTATTCATTTGAATAGTGCTTTAAAGTTGATGGGAAAGTAACAATGCACTGAGGAAGGTAGACCTATTACAACTGCGATCAATGTTTGTTTATATTTCATGTGTGATTATATTTGTATTTTAAAATATTTGACGTTCTTGTTGTTTTTGTAATAACACAACAGGGTCCGTAGAACATTGAATGCTAAGCAACACCATTTGATGTGAAGTTGTATAGGCAGTACATAATATTGGATTTGATTAATATGACCTTAAAATCGATTCTCATCCTAGAATTATACATTCATTCCATCATGCCTCTGGCTGTTTGAAAGAACTATCTAGCTCATCCATTCGTCTCTCCCTATATCCCGACAAGTTATTCCCTTTCAAGTGTTTGTCCAATTTCAATTTGAAACTTACTTCACCCTGCTACTGTTTTCCAGTCAGTTAAAGTTTGGCTGAAAATTAATAGAATCGTTAGTCTTGTGCACAAAATGATAATCACAAATTATGAATAAATGTCTTTTTCACTTAACCAGAATTGGATAAGTACTTGAAAGGGAATAACTTTTGGGATATAGAGAGAGAAGAGCAGATGAGCTAGATAATTCTTTCAAACAGCTAGTAGAGGCATGATGGAGTGAATAGGTAATTCTAGGATGAGAATCGATTTTTAAGGCCATACTAATCAAATCCAATATTATGTACTGCCAATACAACTTCAGATTAGATGATGTTGCTCAGTATTTGATATTCTACAGACTCTGTTATGTTATTACAACAACAAGAATATCAAATATTTTAAAATACAAATATAATCACACATGAAATATAAACAAACATTGATCTGCAATTGTAATAGATCTATTTTCCTCAGTACATTGTTACTTTCCCATCATCTTCAAAGCACTATTCAAATGAATAATTAGGGCAGGAAATTAAAATGTTCAGCCCATCCAAAGAACATCTGGTAGTTACCCATTTAACACATGATATGTATTACGATGACATGGATGGGCTCATAAATCTGTTCTTCCATAGTGTCTTATACGGAATAATTTTACAATGTACAATGCTTAGAATGACACTGTGTTTACCTTTTCAGAGGAGTTACAAAACATAGGAGCCAGAGGAGGCTGTTTAGCCCATTGGATCTGTTCCATCATTCATGCTGACTCGATAGAGCTACTTTTGACCCATATCCCTTAACACCTTTGTTAGACAGAAATCTAGTGATCTCACTTTTAAAATTTGTGATTGACCAACCATCAGTTTGCAAAGGAGGATTCCAGACTTTTCTCACTCTTTTGTGGGTGGAAACATCTCGTGAAATATGTGCCCCTAATTTGAAGCCATTTCCTCTGATCCTAGATTTCCAACTCGTGAAAATACTTCCTCTTGCTCTATTCTTTATTCTGTTCTTCTTCAAAATTTTAATCAAATCACCTTCTAAATTTCAGCAAGTAAAGTCTAGTTTTTTTTAATATATTGTCTGTCCATCATCTAATTTGGAATTCAAGATATCATTCTAATAAAGTCAATGACCTCACATATGCCTGTAGCAAAATCCATTGGTCACCATTTTGCACATTCACTTCATTCATCAGTATCTCATTGTAAACATTGCTTGTAATGTTAACTCTCGTTGTATCATCAATAAGCTTGAATTTGTGGCTCTCTGTCCCATTAACAATTAATTAATAACAATTTAGATAAAGTCCTAACACAAGTCCCTGTGAAATGGTATTAGCCACTTACTGCCAATCATCTATATTCCTTGTCTGTTGCTACTCAGTCAAATTCCATAATTCAATATTTATTCAAATTCAATAATTTGCCTTCAATTCTATTGAGCTTTAACTTTCGCTAACAGTCTCTCATGACTAAGTTTATGAAATAGCTTTGGAAGCCCATTGAATATTTTAAACATCCCCTTTTCCACTAATTTGGTCATCACTTCAAAAATTTAATTAGGTTCATTAGACACTTTTTTTTTGTTGTGTTAGCAGACAGAGCGAGAAACTAATTAGCCAGGAACCAATAGTATATGGGATAAGTGTTCTAGAGTGGTCAACTCCATGGCTGCACAAAAGTGACCATAAGAAATAAGAACACGAGTAGGCCTTTGACCCCTCAAACCTGCTCTGCCTTTCAATTGAATCATGGCTGATCTGACATTCCTCACGTACACTTTACTGCCCTTTCCCCGTAATTCTTGATTCCCTTAATGATTACAAATTTGTCTATCTCAACTTTAGATATACACAAGCACTCTGTGGCATGGAGTTCCAAAGACTGACAGCCCTTTGAGAGAAGAAATTCCTCCTCACTTCAGTCTTCAATTGGTGCCCGTTTATTCTGAGACTTTGTCCTCTGGTACAAGACTCTCCCATGAGAGAAAACATCCTCTCAGCATTTACTCTGTCAAGCCCCTTAAGAATCGTCTCCTCTCCTCCTATCTGCTCCTTTATCCATCTTCCATCTGCCTCCCCCTCTCTCTCTCTTTATTTCAGAATCCCCTTCCCTTCCCCCATTTCTGAAGAAGGGTCCAGACCCGAAACGTCAGCTTTCCTGCTCCTCTGATGCTGCTTGGCCTGCTGTGTTCCTCCAGCTCTACACCTTGTTATCCCTTAAGAATCCTGTAGGTTTCAATAAGATCACCTCTCATTCCTCTAAACTCCAGTGAGTTGAGTCCCAAACTGGTTAAGCTTTGCTCTTAAAACAGTCTCTCCATACCAGGGATTATCTTCATCCTCATGAACCTTCTCTGAACTGACTCCAGCGAAATGATATTTTCCTTTAAATAAGGGGACCAGAACTGCTCATAGCACTCCAGGTGTGATTTCACCTGCACCTTGTACACTTGCAGTAAGACTTTCCTACTCTTATCCTTCAGCGTCAGGTTTTGTTTCACATGACAGCAGTCAAGGTAGTCTTACCAAACAGCATGGCAAGTTTTATAATCTAACCACATCTCATCCTTCCAAACCTAAAGTATGATTTCTTCATCAAACTTTGGGCAAACAAAAGACAACTTAAACCTGTAATGGATCGATACTTCACGCATTCTGGCTCTCCCTGATCAGCTGAAAATTTTAATTGTCGTCTTACCCTTAATGTACAGCCTAGCAATTTTCCCATTGCAGAAATTAGAATTATTGAATAATAATTATTAGAATTTATAGCCTAGAATTATGAATTCATTAATGCTAGAGTTCTCATGAAAGGTCACTTGACCTGCACTGTTGACTCATTTTCTCTGTGCACATGCTGCCGGACCTATTGACTTTTCCATTATGCTTTGTTTCCTTTTTAGCTTTCCAGCAGCTTTTGTTTTTGATGAGGATTTCCCTCTTGCCCTCTCCCACCTTTTAATCTTAAATAACAGAGTGCCGTTTGCACTTTGCTACCTAAAGGAATAGATTCTGAATCTAAAGAACTTGAGAAGATCATTCTTAGAGTATCTTTACTGACTTTCTTTCAATCGCAAAGGTGAAAACCATCCAGTCCTGAGAATTTCTAGCTCTTTAGTGTCACTGGTATTTTTACTAATAGCTTATGTTAAGTTTTGCGAGTCCTCATCCATGAATCAATATTAACTTACTTCAAACATTTAGCATGCTAGCCTCTTTCTTCACGGTAATGATTAATGCAGAGGTACCTCTTATTATAACCTAATATAGAATTTTCATATTGACGTTGATATCACTTGCGAGTTTCTTTCATGCTTCATTTTTGTAACTCCTTTGTTTGTCATCTTTTGTTGTTCTCCCATTTACAAGGCTCTGAGCTATTTTTCTTTCTAGTTTCATGTCACCACTGAGCTATCCAAGGTAATGTAATTTTTGACAGGTTCTTACCTGTTAGGGGTATAACTGGTTTTGTATCACATTAAAGTATTTTTAAACACCTCCCACTGATTTGTTTTACCTGTGAATGGATTTCCCCAGTTTAATCTGGAATAGTCACAGTCTCATCCCATTCAAGTTGCTGAATTGTCGCATAAGGGGACGTGTGACCCTCAGTAGACAGCCATCCTTTCCACCTCTGCACATTTTTTTTAAACAGATTGCCTTACGAGCCACGCTGTAACTCCAAATCTTACGTTTTAAAAATTGTCCTAATCAATGCGACCAAAATTTGGAAGTGTCATCATAAACAAAATTCACAATCATTCTTGTCCATGACCCTGGAGGTTCATAAAATCATGAAGGGGCATGGAAAGGGTGAATAGCCAAGGTCTTTTCCCCAGGGCTGGGGAGTCTAAAACTAGAGGGCAGAGGTTTAAGGTGAGAGGGGAAAGATTTAAAAGGGAAAGGAGGGGAACGTTTTCACACAGAGGATGGTGCGTGTTTGGAATGAACTGCCAGGGGAGATGTTTGAGGCTGGTAGAATAACAATAGTTAATATGCATCTTGAAGCGTATATGAATAGGAAGGATTTAGAAGGATATGGGCCAAATGCTGGAAAATGGGATGAGATCAGCTTATAATATCTGGTTGACATTGATGTTGGACTGAAGGGCCTATTTCCGTGTTGTATGTCTGTATGACTCTATGTCCCTCTATCAGACGATGTCTAAAATTGTGAATACTGGTCAGAATGAATATCGAAAGAATGTGTCATTCTTTACTCATTGTGCAATTATGTTTTTTTGGAAAATTACATTATTGTTTAGATAGTAAATAAACTTGATTGAAGAAATTTACGGAATGAGGTCCATCATCCTTTGTGTAAGCTGAATTTCTGTAATGATTCGTGTCAACACACAGAAAATCCCAGAAACTTGATTTCAGAGTAAATTTCCAGATTCCTCGTCTAAGTGGCATGATCAGAGGCTATTGGATGCCATCATTCTATAATCCACTATGCTTCTTAGCAATGGTCATCTGACATAAACTTTGCATCTGACTAAATCCTGTTGTGGAAAACCTATTAAAGTCCTCCCCCACAAGATACTACTCCTCAACCACAACTCCTGACTTCTCAGATTCATATTTGTGTAAAGTTTCCTGTGTGTTCTAGTCATAATAAGAAGCATTTAAATCTATGTATGAATAGATCGCATAGGGAAACTTTTGAATATGCTGACAAATATTTGCTGGTCCACGGGAGATTGTCACAGAGATTAATTGGATAACTTTACAAAAGAGCCAGTTTGATTACAATGAGCCGAACAAACTTATTCTGTGTTGTATGAATCAATGATTCAGTTGCTTAACTATATTTAAACATTTGAACCATTTCTGAAAAATCATATATAGTTAATGAGCATTTTCTAGTGTCTCACCAGTGGTTCTGTAGTTCTATATGGTAACATACCATTACACAAACCTGCTGGCCACTAAATTGCCCTTTCAGCCTCATGTCTGGAAATATCAAATAAAAGCCAGCCACCCAACAGAAATCAGAAACATTCCAATGAAAGATAGGGCTGAATTTATCAAAAAGTGTCAATTTTACAGAGTTTTCTGGAAGGTTTCACTCTGCAAACTCGCATGAACTATCTCACATAACTGTAATGAAAAAGAAAAGCTTCTGATAGCGTATACCTGGCACGGGTGACACTTCATTACAAATACAAGATCATATTTGGAAATGCTATTTACAACACCTGTTTGATTGACTGTCCTTGTAACTGCAGCTACAAGAATGAAGCTACACATTCTTAGCACCACACCACGTTAGAACCCAGTGTAAGGCAAAGCCTTCAAACAGTTGAAAATGTTAACTTTTGTTCAACAACAGCAGAAGTGAAGAAAGATACAAAGAAAAAGCTGCATTTGCCCCCAAAAACAAACAGGGACTGCCTGCCCTTTGAGCTACAATGAATGATCATTGGGCAGCTTGGTGGCTCAGTGGTTAGCACTGCTGCCTCACAGAGCCAGGAACCCAGCTTCAAGTCTGCCCTTGGGCAACTGTCTGTGTGGAGTTTGCATTTTCTCCCCCATGTCTGCGTGGGTTTCCTCCGGGTGGCCCAGTTTCCGCCCACAGTCCAAAGATGTGCATGTTAGGTGGATTAGCCATGGGAAATGCACGGTTACAGGAATAGGGTGGGGAGGAGGCGTGGGTGTTGGGGGGGAATGCTCTTTGGAGGGTCAGTGTGGACTTGATGGGCCAAATGGCCTGCTTCACACTGTAGGGATTATATTATGATTCTATGATCATTTTGTCCAGCTCACATCTATTTGAGTCAGGTGGCAATTAAATCCTATCAGGATCATTGTGCTCAACATTGCAGCACTCTATCATAGCGAAGGTGATGTTCCTCCTATTCAGTGTCCTCATCTTCCTCCTCGGAAGACTACCGTCACACTCTCAGACTGTGCATTGCATGCCCTTTACTGAGCACAACATTGCAAGGTTTATGCAGCACACTCCACCTCTACTATACTGAAAGGGCACCTCAGGCCAATTCAAGCATTGAATCCCCGTTCAGGAGGCCAATTATCTGCCTCGTGATGGCCCTCGTAAACGAATAGGCTGCATTGGGTCAATACATGCCCCAACCATGGTGCGGCATGGTGGCTCAGTGGTTAGCACTGCTGCCTCACAGCACCAGAAACTTGGCCATGCTAAATTGCCCATAGTGTTTAGGGATGTGTAGATTAGATGGGTCATAGGGGGATGGGTCTGGGTGGGAAGCTGTGAGGGTCGGTGTGGACTTGTTGGGCCGAAAGGCCTGTTTCCACACTGTAGGGATTCGCTGATCGATGTATAACGGCCATACCAACAATTGTGCACCCCATTGAAGGCAGTGTTTTTGTGTCAATTAACCGGCTCCGCGTTCCTCTGGTAACCCATGCGGATCAGTGCGCTATCATTTCCTGCACACTACCATTATGTTGAGCTGCCCTTGATTGACTGTGGCAAACAGTCACTGCCCACAGAATGTGCCCTGTTGCAGACTGCTGTCCAAGGTGGAGGCCCAGAGATCAAGGACCAGAAGCTGGAGCAGCCAGGTACTTGCTGTGACTTTCATATTGGGAATTGTCGATGTCTGGTTTCTCTATGGCACATGGAATAATGGGAAATGGCTTATAAAGGAAGTGATATTGGGTATTAATGAGATGGAAATGCCTGCAAATAGACGTCTTGCGAGTCTTGTCTTGCTGTTCACAACCTCCTTGCAGAAATCAGACATTCTCTTTCCCCCTCAGTGTGAGAATCTGGTTCTTTTGAGAATCTCACCATATTTGCCCAACTGACTTGCCATTGTCCACATCCTTCAAGACCTAGAAATATACATAGGAACAGGAGTAGGCCATTCAGGCCCTCGAGCTTGCCCCATCCTTCAGTGAGATCGTGGCTGATTTGTGGCCTAACTCCAGATATCTGCCTTTGCTCCATATCCCTTAATACCTTTACCTAACAAAAATTTATCCATCTCAGATTTAAAATTAACAGCTGATCCAGCATCCACTGCCATTTGTGGAAGAGAGTTCCAAACATCCTTCACCTTTTGTGTGTAGAAGTGCTTCCTAATATCCCTCCTGAACAGTCTGGCTCTATTCTCAAACTCTGTCCCTAGTTTCAAAATCCCCACCAGTAGAAATAAATTATCTTTTATCTGCATTGCCTTTTCATGTAAATGTCTTGAAGACTTCGATCAGATCACCCTTTAACCTTCTAAATTCCAGAGGGCCCATTTTCTTGAGCAGCTTGTTCGGGGTGAGTGGTCTATGTAAGACATGCAGCAGTTTTACCATTGCCAGCTCATTCATTTTGTGGTGTCCATGAAATAGAGAAAGCAGGGGTATTCTCTCACCCTTAGGGTAAGTTGTTTATGATAGTCTGCAACTGGATGTGTTCAGCAGTCAGGTTTCTGACAATTCTACCCTTTGACTGACTGCAAGAATGGTTGCGAGAGTAATGAAGGATGATGTCCTTGATGGCAATTCTGCTGGTGAAACCCATTACCAGGAACTTAAAGCCTATAAAAAGCCAGAAGGATACTTTTCCCACTATTCAACAGTTTGTTATTCACAGGTAGGACCGCACATTGATGTTAGCTGCAACAAGCCTATTATTGTCTAATTTCTGCCTGGAGTACTCAAACCTCTCATCTTTGCCCAAGCAACAAAAATAGGTTGCTTTTTCCATGATGAAAGGCTGTGTCATTTCAAATTGATCGAAAGAGGTTTTTTTCAAGTTCAATTTGCAACTCCCCAAGCTGCAAGGTTTCATGTCTGCCAAACAGCTCGCCAGCAAGTAACTGTTAATATTTGAATGTAAGCCCAAGAAGTCTGTATTTCATTAAATCAAATGCTTGTTCATGGACATTCTGTCAGGTGATAAGAGTATGATGTGATATATGTATAAATGATTGTACACTTCAAAAGAACACATGTAGCCTTATATATAGTCAGCAGTTCAGCTGTTTGTAATGCTAAATTGCAAACTTCTTAGAAGTCTTGCATTTTGTTCATACAGATGGGTACTTTTGACTATTCACCAAAAGATGCTCCTAAAATTCTTCGATAGATCGGACTATTTGATACCACATTGTGCTTTGTTCCTTTATGTTTTAATGGGCCTGCACTTTCTAAACTTGACACTCAATAACAATTTTTGATTTACAGACAGAGGACTACTTAAAACACAAGATTCGGAGTAGACCTGAGAAAGCAGATCTGGTTAATATGCATATACTACAAGGTAAGTACCAAATTTTCTATAACAGTATTAGGTCTTGTAATAGTATCCATCTGAATATGACTCAAAAATTTTAAATGCCAAGCAATTTACCTCCTGTGACACTGTACACAGGCATTTAGGAGGATTGAGGCAGCTTTGCTGGTTTGGTTATTTCAAAAACGTGTGGGCTAGTTTTACAAAGCAATATCAAGATGAGCAAGGCCAATTGAACTCTGGGTCGCATTGAATTTTTGATTACACATCGCTGGTTTTAAATTAAGTACCCTGATTGGACATGAGGTGAACTCAGCAGGAGCAATCTGCTGGGCACCAGGGACAGACACAGGCAGAAACAGTAAAGAGACCTGCCACTGTCTGCCAAAGAGAGCAGGCAATTCCTCAGCATAGAAGGATAAATTGGAGTGCAAGAGGGCATTGCGTTAGCCGGCTGAGAACATCTGAGGGCCTGATAATTTGAAATGTCCCAATGACTAACTTAGCAGCAAATCTGTCAGCTGTGCACTAATATTCACCATTCCAACAGGGCCAACCATCTCAACTTGTTGACCAGCACCTAAAGAGATTTCTGTCCACAAAAAAGACCCTGAGCTTCCAGTTGCCTGCCACTTTAACACACCGACCTGTTCCATGGCCAACATCTCTGTCTCAGGCTTGCTGTAATGCTTCAGCAAAGCTCAGCACAAGCTGAAAGAACAAAACCTCGTTTTCTGCTTGGGGATCCTGCAGCCTTCTGGACTCCATATCAAGTTCAATAACTGTAGGGTTTGAGCTCTCTCATGTCCTTACCCCCAGTCCCAACAGACCAGGGCTTGTTATCACATAGTCTGCTATTACACACAACCCTTTAGTAGCTACTAGCAGTCTCTACGAATAGCGAGTCACCCTCCCTGCCAGATCGTTATCCACTCCTTTGCCTGTCCAATTGTTCTTCCCTCAATTTGGGCTCTATCCTCACCTATTGTTTACTCCTTAACCCCTCCCCCAACCCTACTGTCTGCATATAAACTGACATTTTCCCAGCTCCCATCAGTTCTGAGAAAGATCACTTGACCTGAAACATTAACTTTGATTTCAAGTCACAGATGCTGATCTTTTCTAGCAATTTCTGGTTTTGTTCCTAAAGAGACTTCGTTGGCCAACTATTTGAAATCTCTCAATCCCTCTACCCCATAGCTCCTCTTTGAAAACTATAGACTGTCCCAGAAGCATCAAGATACAAGAATGACCACCAACTGCTGTGGTGAGATTTGAACCTGTGTCTCCAGAACTGGAGCCCTGGATTACTAGTCTAGAGACATTACAATGATGCCACCAACTCCCCAAGCAACAAAAATTAACCTAAGAGCAGGCTAACCTTACCATCCCAACACTTGGATTGACTGAGGAGTGACATTACAGAGGGTTGTCAACTAGTCAATGGACACATTCCAGGAGGTCGTCCTGCCAATTCCTTCTGCCTTTTGAGACAATCCACCATTTCTTTCAATTCTCCATCATCTGCAATATATTTTATAATTAATAAAACAAATGTATTCAAAGATGATTTTTCTCCAGAGTTTCTCATCTGTTGACCAGATATTAGTTTCAAATTCCCAGAGCCTTGTTCACAATCTTGGAGGGTTTTCAACCTTAATGCTAAACTGTTGAAGATTGGTTAACAAGGGTGTAGAAGCTGGTAGGTCAGATCAAGCAACTACAATGAAGTCAATGTTTTCACACAATTATACAACTGCACTTAACCAAGCAACTGAAATTACTGCTAGCAATATGTTCAGATACAAGGTTTGATTTAGACTGATTACTTGTGTGGAAATTTCCTAAAGCTAGCATAAAATGGACATTTTTTTTCTCAGCAGTTGTTGCTAAGTTTATCTTTTGGTCCAATAGATACAGCTGCAGAAGGTACACTTCAAGCAACTCAAATGAAACTCAAGAGGGCTAGGCTAGCTGATGATCTCAATGAGAAGATAGCCCAAAGACCTGGACCCTTGGAACTCGTGAAGAAGAACATAATTCCTGTAGATTCAGCTGTCAAAGAGGCAATCAATGGTATTTACAAAACTCGCGTGTGATCCTGGTTTGGGATTTGTACAATTACTATTTGTGTTTTATACATTGGCATCTTCTAAATTCAGCAGGATTCATGCTAAAGTGAACAGATTTGTTTGCTGCTGTGAGAGAGAATTTGTAATGTTATTTCTCAAACTCGGAAATCTTGATTCTTTATCGCCACATTGTCAGGCAATTTGGAAATGAAAAGAGAAGTTAAGAGGGTTATTGCCTCGAGTGACGCTGTGTTTCAGGCAGTTGCTGAGATTTTCTTGATAAACGTTTAGTTGCATCACTACCTCTATTTTTCCAACTGTAATTAGGTACCTGAGATCATTTGGAACCCTCCATTTTGTGTTTTATTTTGGTGGATATATAATGCAAATATGATCAACAAGGATTTCTTTAAAAAGCACAGATGGTTTTCCTGATGAAAGTGGTTTTAATTTCACATTAGCGCTCTGATTGCACAATTTTAACCATTATCTTTTGTCTTTGTCACGCTCATAAAAATTCACTGAAGTAAGTTTCCTGGAACCCCTGTGATTTTCAACTTGTAATGTTAGTTGGAAGACACCTTGTGATAAATTTGCTTATTCTTGATATGAAATTCATCAAATGATGGAAGCATCACTTAACCCACATGTGTTCTGTCATTAATCTAACCTATTCAGTGATTTTGTGCCAGTTGAATCACATTGGCGATGTAATGTGCGAGTGTAATTTGGCAAAATTTGTTTTTTTCCATTGTCTTATGATAACTTTGGCACCCAGTTCCAACATTTTGCCTATGCATGGAATCTTGGAACTAGACATTTGTACTATCCGAACTTCTAAGAAAAAACTCAACAATGGTCAGGTATTATCCGTGATTTCATATTTCATGTCAACTAGGGTCTGGAAAATGCCAAAACATGTAAGTTACAGGACGTGTTGGAGGAACTGTCATTTCTTCTTGATGACTTAATGATAAATATATCATGGTTACTGAAGCAAGATATCAAAAATGGCACTGGATTTGGTCTTCAGTTTGAAATGAGTGAGCCACCATCAGCAACGGGAGCAAACAAGGCACTGGAATTGGTCTTATTGTTCAGACGAGAAAGGGACAAAATCAAAATTGCTGCTGCTGCTTGATATCCTGTGGTTTCTGCTCTGTACATGTGGGTTCTTCAGTGAGGACCTGGTTGTTTTTGACAGCGATGGTTCCACCAGCTAAATATTTTCAACTGCTTTTCAATCCAAAGATTAATGCCCACATCGTGTGAGTGTTAGTGGAATCAAGCCAAAGGAAGAGCCCACACCCTCAGGAGGTTTGGGAAAAGTTGGTGCCTTCAGGGACGAGTGGAGACTCAGTGGCTTGTGGAGAGGAGGAACGTGTCAGTATATTCATGAGAGGAGAGAAGAAAGGAAAATAATAAAACCGGGCCTCTTTATTGCAGGAATCACAAGTCCGGGTCAACTTTAAATTAAACAGTCAATGTGGAGAAAAGAACTGTTCGCTCTGGTAAAAGGATTGAGAGCGGGAGAATACAGATTTAAACTAATTGGCAAAATTGGCAGCGCCTGAATGTAGGTTCAATCAAGCCCTTAAAAAACAAGGGCCTAGAACCTGAGAAGGAAGAATGAACAGGGTTACAGAGACCAGTACCAGAGTTGGGGTTACTTGGGCAAATTGTTCATTCAGAGATCTGGTGCAGCCTCGATGGGCCAAGTGACCATTACAGCTCTGTAACAATTCTTTGGTTCAGAAAATTTAGCCTCAAAAAAAATTTTGTAATGAAAGTACACATCAGAGACCACTCATTGTTTAGTTTGTTTCATTTATGACAAAGAACTTCTGTAACTTCGTGAATTATGATGGATGCAGTTTTCCCTTCTGTAGTGGGAGTGAGGAAGGTAGCAACAAGGGTAAATAGGTTGAATGAGTTGGCCCCAGAAAGAAACTCACCCTGTTCTTACCACCTCAGAATTAAGAGCTAGACAAGAAGTTTCACTGGGTACCTTCCTGAGCCATCAACAATTAAAGTCCTTAAATGGTAAATTAACAGCCACTTAAGAGCCTCAACAGGTGACTGGCCTAATTGCCCACATTTCTTGCAGGCAGTGGCTGGTTTACCGATTGGAACCAGGGCAATAGGCCGGCCGGGTTGGTGACGAGGCCTCCGTTTGCCCTTTTTGGGGGGTATTTCAAGGATGAGGCAAGATTGGAGCTGTTGAAAGTCAGCCCCCACCTCCTTGCCTCCAGATCGCTTCCGATGCCCCTTTCTCCATTACCCCAACCTGGGACACCAAGAACAAAAAGGCTTGGCTTTGCACCTTTGGATTCACTGAAGGCTAGGCCTCCAGCAATGATCTCTAGGGGCCTTTTGCCCAATCAAAGGCCAGCAGCTTTTAGCATGGCAGGATTTCAACTTTGGGCCCTGCAATTCAGTGAGCACCTCGGTAGTCAGCTCTGAGTAAGTAGATTGGAGTCTGATTTGGCAAGCTGTCTTGTTGGTAAGGGTGGGGGAGGGTGGAGGGATGGTTATTGCAGAGAGATCATTGGCAACTGAACGCGTGTACATGTGCGCGCACACACATGCACACAGCACCACCACCACCCACCACCCCAAACATAGGCTGCAATGTGGAAAATCCTGGCCATGGAATTTGGTTATCAAGCTACAAGGCAAAATTTTTAGGGCATAAAATTCAGCGGGTCAAAACAGTAAAGAACCAGTAATACTTGGAACTGGTCATCCATTTGAAATGCCGTAGCATACAGGGTTGTGGACCAGTTGCAGGAAAATGGAATTAGAATAGATGGGTGTTTGATGACCAGCATGGACACAATGATATCCTTTCATGCTATAGAATCCCTACAGAGTGGAAACAGGCCCTTTGGCCCAACAAGTCCATACCGAACCTCACAGCATCCCACCCAGACCCATCCCCCTATAACCCACCTAATCTACACACCCCTGAACACTACGGGCAATTTAGCATGGCCAATCCACCTAACCTGCACATCTTTGGACTGTGGGAGGAAACCGGATCAAACCCACGCAGACATGGGGAGAATGTGCAAACTCCACACAGACCGTCGCCTGTGGCTGGAATCGAACCCAGGTCCCTGGCGCTGTGAGGCAGCAGTGCTTGCCACTGTGCCACCCCAGAAAGAAGGCTACACCAAGATTTGAACTCGGATCACAGAGTTCAGAAACCACCGCGCTCACCATTACACCTTGGCAACCAGAGCCATGTTGTAAAAACTGTATGACTGTATCTTGATGACATGGACAGGTATGTCTCATTTTTCCAGTTTTCCTGTTTTCTTCTGCTGAATAGCACATGAGGACTGAACTCTTAACAAAAACTGAAAAGGAGGTAATTTAAGAGAGAATTTTGTACACAAATGCTGGGGAGGCGATAGCCTAGTGGTATTATCACTGGACTGTTAATCCAGAGACCCAGATGATGTTCTGGGGAGCCAGGTTTGAATCCCGCCATGGCAGATGGTGGAATTAGAATTCAATAAAATATCTGGAATTAAGAATCAAATGATGACAATGAATCAATTGCCAATTGTTGGAAAAACCCATCTGGTTCACTAATGCCCTTTAAGGAAGGAAACTGTCATCCTTACCTGGTCTGGCCTACATGTGACTCCAGACCCACAGCAATGTGGTTGACTCTTAACTGCCCTCTGGGCAATTAGGGATGAGCCAAAAATGCTGCCTGGCCAGCGATGCCCTCATCCTGTGAATGAATAAATTTTTAAAAATGTAAAATAGTGAATGGAAATCATCAATCCTATTTGATATTCCAGCAAAATTGCAAGAGTGAGGTAATGGGGCATGGGCTGAATCGATTAACAGGCAGATGTAGGACTGACATCAGGAAGTTTGGGCTTAAAGAGGGTGCAGAAGTTCAATTGGGTGCAGAGAGTGAGTGGAATGGCCAGGAGAGGTCAAGATGCTGCTGATTGGAGATTGGGGAAACTCGAAGGAGTGATTTTTCCCTCCAAGCCCTGCCTAACTTAGTCCAGGACCCAATGAGCATTTGACTGAATATTTGTTTTCCAGGTGCAGTTTTGCCGTTGAAGCGAGAGGTTGGCCTTCAATATTGGGCCACGACCAGAGTGTGACAAGAGGGAGAGAGGGATCAAATAGGTCGGAAGAGGGGAGGTTCTGATTCAGAGGCCAGAGGGAGAAGTAGCTGCTGAGGAAGGGCAGGGACAAATCAGAGTAAAGAGATGATGAAAGGCCTAACGCAGGAGATCACAGAAAGATCAGAAGAGTCTGAGGAATTTAAGTTGGTTAAGCAAGTCATTTGAATCAAGTATGGGGAAAACTATTTAACTTCTGTATCCTTTTAGCCACTGGGTTTCTTGAAATTTGGGAAACACAGAATTCATTCTAAGGAGTGCTTAACAATGAGGTAGTCAGCATCATTATAATCTATAAATTGCTGGCCTTTCCCCTATCACAAGAAAACCAGAATTTGGCTGGTTGAAAGCAAAATGTATTTTTAACATTTCAGCCTCCCAGCTGACCTGAACCCTCCTGCTTGTTGAGGGACAGAAATTCCTGCTGTGGTAACAGGTGTGTGATTTGACATGTCTGTGGAATGTGTTTATTTTTATGAAGGACCACATGTAGTACTTCCCCTTAGGTTTGCAGTCTCAAGTTGCATCTCATGCTTGTTAATTGCTTACACTTGGGGAACTGAGACCTTGCACGTCCTCAGCTGGGGATGTTATTGTCTTAGCTGGCATTCTAAACTTATCTCAAAAGCATTTTAGGGCAGAATTCAAAGCACGAACAGCAACAAAACATTTTATATTTTTGCAGTGTCAAGTTATCTGTCTCGGGATCTACTGTTTAAATTCAGGGCAAGATCCGTATAGGAATTGGTACCATATGCAGTTGGCCCAGGCTATCAGCTACCATTGCCAGCACCACATGGCAACCTCCCCACAATAATGACTTATTCGACTTTTGCCATCAACAGTTTGAGATGTAGAGACCTCTTGAGGTGGATCTCCTTGCCAGCCAATGGACTGCTCTGCATTATAAACAGCATTTATAAGTGCAGTTTTGATTTTAGGTTCTGTATCACTGAATCATTACACAGAGGGGATTTTCAATGATCCTGCATCATTGTTAAAACTTTCACTTGCGCAGGTGGTTTCTCAGAAAACCACGAGTGCCTTTCCTGCAAGTGTCTGTCCGTTGAGCTGAAGGAACAACAGATTGCTGACAGTACATCCCAATGAGAGACACAGCACAGATGAGACCCCAACATCACCTGGAAAATTACATCCCAAACGTCTTGTTTGATCTGTTTTGAAGGAGATTAGTCTTTGGGTTTGCTAATGCTGTCATGTTAATTTGTGGCTTTCCTCTTGCATGTTTTAACGTGAATTCTCCATTGCTTACCGTTCATGTTTGACGTTGGTGGTTGGATCTCAGTGTTCTGTTTTGCTACGTTACAAGTATTGTATTTTGGAGACATTGCCTTTTGAATCGTAACTTGTACCTTGCTCTACCAAGTGCATTTTCAGTGAAATTCTCCATAAAATCAAAGTTGACCACTACATCCACTGGGCTCCTTACTCCACCCGTTCCAGCTGTTTAAAGTTAATAATCACAGATCTTCTTAGTTTAGTGCAGGATTGTTAGCTGCATTGTACCATTGTATTGTGTAGGGTTCAACTTGTTAAACATTAGTATTTTCTATTCTCTTCAGTGTCACATCATGTCATTGACTTGTTGATTTTCTGCAAATCATTCAAAATAGTAATTTTTGAAGACTGCAAAAAAAGTACAAATTTCTGTTTCTGTCTTTTATAAAACATTGTAATGGCCCCTGTGTGAAAGGGTCAGCTGATGAGCATGGTTTAAAATGAATGTACCATTTTATTCATGATATAGGACTCATGACGGAGAAGGGGAAAATGTTACGTTCGGAAGGCATGCAAGGGATCCGACACCCCCGGGGGGAAAATAGATTTGCAGGGACTAAGAATCATATATGGCCACAGTGTTATAGCCCCGATTGTCAGCTGTGCCCTCATGCTGTGTGCAACTGCTTGGTGGAGGGACAAGCTTTCAGAATTATCTCTTGTGGTTGCATTTTCTGTTTCACCATTACAAGCCTGTTACTGATCCACTGACATTATTATACCCATGGAATGATGCAGTTTCCTTAAACAACATCCATGTTGTATGAGGCTAATGGGCAGATAAGGGGGCCATAAAAAAGTTATTATGTGTCATGTATAAAGTTATTTTACTGTGCAGTCTTCAGTAGTGACTATTTTGCTTACTTTCTTGAAGAAATCAAGTGTCAGTGATGTTGAAGTGAATAGAAAATTGCTAGCTGTTGTTTTTTGAAGAGTGCAGTTAGTGATCAATGTTGTTTTGGTTATTTCTTCAAGTTATTGTTTCTTTAACTGATGGAAGGTGACAGTAGTAGATAAAAAGGACCTCTTGTAAAATCTCTTCAAAATATTTGTTATATTGTAGGTCAGTATCCGTCAGTATATGGAGTAATGAAATAATTTGTATTCCACTGCCTGTGTGCAGGACGTTTAAAGGTGTGATTGTAATGAATCACAAGGAGACTGAATAAATTACATTGGTTTGGTCCTTGAGCCAGAACAAAAAAGATTCACAATACAGACAGCTTTAACCATAACTAATGTCCATGTCATTACCAAGTTTATAAGAAGTGATGTTCGAATTGAACTGTAATTTGAGGTAGCAGATTGATGTGGAACTGGCTGTCTGCTGACATCTAGCGCATAGCTGAAGGGTGAATCAGAAGCTGTTTATACCCAGGTCCTTGTCAGCACCTTCAGCACAGAGCCTGGAAGGATAAAGTCCAGCGCAGAGGCTGAATCCATTATGTTTAGAGATTACAACAGACTCACAGGCTCCTGTGGCAAAGTACATTCGTGCATTGGCTCAGCTGAAGATAGGCAGAGTATGGTACCCATCACCTTCACATCGTATAGATGATTGTTTCTCAACGAACCATTGATAGACAATCGAGATATTTTCAATCCCATTTAGTTTATCGTGATTTAATAAGACGTTAACTTATCATTAGCTATTTACTCAGCCATAGATTAATTGAGAATTTTTCACTAAGTGTTTGTAATATTTTAAAGATGTGATATTAGTAGTTGAGTTATGAAATACTAAGTAATCGCTGTCAGTGCCTTATTTAGCTGACATAAGTCCAACTTGCTTCTCAAAGTTAAACAAAGTTCTGAAACTCTCCATGTGACTCAGTAAGTTAATTCCTTGGGATCCTATTGGCTCACACAGATAGATGAAGTTTTCAGGTTTGACCCTTCATGTGCTAGAAGTTATCAGAACCGGAGACTTTATTGCGTTGGACTATAAGAGGAAACATCAGTAAAGATTGCCATTCATGGTCACTAATGCAGTGATCCCTGCTCAATTGTGTGCATGTTGCATGGGAACAAACTGAGCTTGAATGCAAATGTTTCCAAGGTTATACAGCTCACCAACATTCACTGCCTAAACTGAAAGAGGCAGCATTGAACTACTCCCGTTCACGCGTCATGTTTCGGTCAAAACACTGAATTTTATGCAAGAAGAAATTGAGGGATGGGAGAAAAAGGGGAATTTCTTGCATGAAAATACCTTTGTTCTTTCAACATTCTAGGAGGTACCACTCACCCAAAACTCAACTGGACCAACTATGTAAAGACTGTGGCTATAACAGCAGTCAGGGACTTGGAATTCTGCAGTGAATAATTCACCTTTCATATCCCCTGTGCCTAACTACCATCTGCAAGGCACAAGTCTAAGTGTAATTGAATACTTTCCACTTGTCTGGGTGGATGCAGCTCCAATACCATTCAAGAGGCTTGATGCTATCAAGGACAAAGTAACCTGCTTAATTGGCATTGTACTCACCACCTTTCCCCATTCACCACCTTCACCAAAGACACACAGTGGTAGCAATGTGAAACATCTGCAGGATGCACTCTAGTAACTGTTGGTGAGTAAATATCCCAGACTGTGAGTGTGCCTACACCCCAAAGAATGCAGCAGTTCAAGAAAGCAGCTCACCATTATCTTCTCCATGGCAATTAGGAACGTGCAATGAATGTTGGCCTAGCCTGTGACACATATCTCATGAATGAATAAAGGAAAAAAAAAGGTTGGCCCTAGTTTTTCTCAAACACTTGACCACATTACTGAAATAAGTATTAATGGGGGAAAGTGATGCAAAGTATTAGACTAAGAAAACTAGAGGGTTGATATTAAAGATCCTACAGATCAGTAAAGTTCCTCCCACAGTGATAGAAGTATTCAAAATCATGGAATAGCTGCCACAAGGTTACTGTTTGAGCCTTGGAGTGAGCCTCAGTTTTCTTATAGTTAATAGCTTTTTGACCTTTTGCTTCTTAAAGTATGCCTGCATGCCTCTAGATGTCAGTGTCTGTAACGAGAGCTCTCTGTTTTATATTATCAGTCCATAAATACTGCTGTCTGATATTTTCTGTAGCATGTAATGCGCCAGTGTGTATAAATCATGTGAAAGGACATCTTTAAATAAGAGTGACAGTGACAAACCTAAAGCATACGTGTCTACACGTTTGTATAGCCAAGCCATGTTGACCATCTGCTGTGCTGTTTGCTTTGTGCTACTGGAGTTTCAGTCATTTTCAGAGTTGCAGGCACAAACCATGGCGGGTGATATGGGCTTCAGATAAGCAGTTTTCCTACAAAAGACAAGATGCGACACTCTTCCAAAGTGTCAAGGAATCAGCTGAATGAGGGCATCTATAGCAGTCTGATAGATATTTCTTTTTTTTTTTAAAGATTAATATTGTACTAAGACCATAAGATATATAATCTTATACAAAGGATATTAATAACGAAGAATGAACTACTCCCCATTTCAGACATCCACCAAGGATCCCTAATGAGCTCTTTCTCCTGGACACCAATAATGCACTTTAGTCACAACCTCAGGAGTGTGTCCTGTTCTACACTTGAATGGCAAATTTCCACCTCTTATGATGTTTATCCCAACTCTGTTTGGATTTGCCATCACACAATCTCCAAATTGCAACTGCTTCACTCAGTTAAGCTTCTATTTTCCTCCGTTACAATACTTTTTCACTTCAAAAGAAGAGAAGAGGGTTTTTTAAAAGGATTTTTTTATTTACTTTTCCTCTCTGGGTTGCTTGAGAGTTATTCAGACAATCCGAAATTCCTGGATAGCCCAGGATTATCCAGAAGGGTTGGTAACCCAAGCATCAAGTTAACTGTTCATCCATTAGTCTCAGGCAGGTTTGAATCAAGATCCTGTTAACAAAGCACTGTTGTGTGTGTGACACAGTGCAACATCCAGACCTTGTCACAAATAGTTTTTTTGATTCTGTGTTCGAAGGAAGAGTTTAAAATTGGATACAGCTGAATAGTGGGGCCATAGTATTGTTGCACTTGCTCTTACAAAGACCATAAAGTGTTTTGTATCGCACTTTACCACGGTAGCAACCTCCTGTTTTATTTCACTTAGTAAATGTTTTCTCCCACCTATAAATAATTTTGCTGTTTGGTTTAATATTTTATTAACATTAAAACAATGAATCAAAGTTTCCACAACTGCAACAAAAGCAACTGTTTTCAGGAATTGCTACTTTCTGAAGATCTATCTAGGGCATAAGGTGACATTGTAAGATAGTTAGGTGTCAGATAATATTTTGATCACAGTGTACATACTAACAGTCAATTAAACACTGCTAGAATGGTTGGGTGACAGAATTAAAAATTTCTCTGCTCCTACCTTCACTGAAGTGCTGTTGCTTTCCCTTTGTTGTATCTGACTAAGTGTGTGACTGAATGATAAATACCAGAATTGCTGTTTGTCAGGTCACATGGCAAGGTACAGTCTCCAGTCCATTAGGTAATGTTCTGCCCCCATCAACAGCTACAGTTGGCTATGTCAAGATAGTCCCATTTCTCAACACTTCAGTTATCTGGAGACCTCCGAGGTCAAGAGCTATTGTCAATGTGATCCCATAATCCTGGAAAACTTCCTAGCAATTTGTGCACTCTGATAGTAACACAGCATGACTAAAGGAAACCTTCGAATGACTTCATTCTGTGATTCAGTCTTTGCCACAGGAACATTGTGTTCTTTCTTTAGTAAAAGCATTTTGTCAAGTCTGTATAGACATGACCATTCACTGCTGTCTAGGCGAGTGAATGACAACAAGCAGGGCATGTAATAACACTTAGTATGAGTCATTTCATGAGTTCACTTTTGTATATATCTATCTTAAAAATAATGATGCCCCATTACAGCAGTGCACATTCCTTAGTCTCCACAAAGATCCAAGATATTTTAGAAAGCTTTAAAACTCCTCTGTTATGAAAACATATATTCTGTTGCCTTATGAGCTTGGCAACTTTTTCTATTTTATAATGGATTTAATTTTGTTTTTAACAATGCCTTATCTTGTCCACAAAGTAGAGTGAAATCTATGTCTAATAAAAGTCTCTTACAAAATATCACCTTATGGTTCATAGGTCATTCTTTTTATAGACTCAATGAAGCAAACTTTGTTCATTGAATGAATGTCAGGAAACTTTCAAATGAATCCTGTGAATAACAGTGTGCTGACTGTCTGAGACGTACCAGATCTGTCCGAAGTAGAGAGTAGACTGAGGAAGTACTTCATATTGGGTGAAAATGTAGAAATTGTATAGCGTTCCTGACCTCAGACCAAACATTTGTGAAAATCATCCAATATTTATTCATGTCAGAATTACATGTAAATATTTACAGTCACATTCTTATTTAAACTTTCTTACTGTCTATCAGGAGTGTTGTTTTGGTTTCAAATCTGTTATTAAATATTGTAAAATGACAATTCTCATCAGCACTGGCCATTGTATTTGTATTTTCAAATAAAAACCTCCCAGTATTAGAGTGAGACTACCAAGTGCAGTCCCACAGGCTACTGAAATGGTTGTTAGACTGTTGGAAAAGCAGGCACTAAGCTCAGGGTGATATGCTTTGGCATCGTGCTGTTAGTCAAAACTGGCTTACTGCATTGGACATAAAGGCTGACGCCACATGGCCCACCATATTAATCTAAACAAGCAAACAAAGGGTGTGTGAAGAATAAATTTCTGACCTTCGATGAAAATATATCTTTAGTATGATTTTATACATTAATTGTTGATGTTTTTAAATAACTCTGCGAGCACTTTTAGTGAAATAAATTCCCTGTGTTCATTTTCCAATAAAATGCTATTCAGCTCCAAAGAGAAGGAAAGCAGCTTTGAGAACCATGAATTACTTTTCAATAAACTGACACAAGTGATACCACATTGGGTATAAATGTGGTCACATATTAATGGCATTGAATGACTAGATTCACTGCCTGTCTCAAAGTAGACCACACATGACATGGGTCAGGAGTCTCTGTAATTTCAGAATAAAACTCCAAACTGAACCAGAAAATTAAAACTTCTTCTATACATTAAAATTAATGCATGAAGGAGTGAGCTGAGGCAATAACTTATTAAGGTGATTCTTATAAGATTAAGTACTGTGAGATTAGTACAGTATTTAGAACTATGTCTAGGTGTTTCTGTTTATTATATAACAAATGGGACTACATGGAAATCATTTTCACAGTTTCCCCCAGGGCAATAATAGAATTGGGTTTTCAGTTTTGTTACTGCGTTTCCCTTCGATGTCAATACAATTAACAGGCACCTTTATGTGTATATTTCAGGGTATTTCATTCTATTAGTTTCAGAAGCTGCTGCTTGGCTCATTAGAAACCTACAGAAAATACACACATCAAAAATTCAGACTGTACCTGACATTTGCGCAAACAAGTTGCTGACATTGTGGTTTTCCCTTTGTCGACAGTTGGCCAAGTTAATTTCCCGAAAGCCCCCGATACATTTTCCTTTGAGGAAGACAGCAGCAATGATGCACTGTCTCCAGAGCAACCCAGAAGTCAGGAATCCCAGGGATCAGAAAGTTCGCCATCTGAGCCAAAATTCACAGAGTCGTCGTCACCTCTAGCAACTACTACAATACAGGTAGGTTACCACTCTTGCCCTGAAGTAGTGGATCAAGATTATTTCTCTGTTTGTAACAAATCTAGCTGTAATTGCTGGGTACCTTTCATACCACAGGTAATTTAATAAGCCACTGTAAAGGGTCTTTGGTTTTACAATTTAACAAATTAGATTGTAAATTGAATTTGAAATCAATTGGACTGAGTTTGAGGAAATCATGTGTAGCAAGTTCTAACATTGTCACTGTAAGCACCAGGAAGCAAAGTTTCAAAGTGCTCAAGTTTCAAGCTGATTAAAAAGGCTGAGAATGTTTGTTTAAATTTAGCTTCTCTTTGTTTTTTTTTCTAATTCTTTCACTGGTTGAGGGCATTGCTGGCTAGGCCAGCGTTTATTGCCCCATCTGTAAATGCTCAAAGGCAAGTTCAAGAGTCAACCACTTGCTTGGGTCTGGAGTCACATGTCGGCCTGACCAGGGATAAATGGCAGTTTCCTTCCCTAGAGGACAATTAGTGAGCCAGTTGTTTTTTCTGACAATCAATTTGTGGTCATCATTTAGATTCCTAATTCCAGATTTTCATTGAGTTCAAATTCCACCAACCACCATGGCATGCTTCGAACCCAGTCCTGAAGACATTACCTGGCTCTGAATTAATAGTCTAGTGATAATACCACTAGGACGTCGCCTCCCCTGATTGCTGGTATCATTAGCGATTTAATTGGCCATCTATTAACTGCAGAAGTTAGCCAACATCGGGATGAATGAGCACTGCCTTGCACCTGTACATAAGCATGCACAAAATTCACACTGCTCCAGTGTCCATTATCAGGAGGTGATACAGACCTGACACTATAACTCAGGTCTTTGGAGTCTGTGTGACCACAATCAAGTTGTGGTTTGAGGCCAGTATCTGAAATAGAACTACACCATTCAAGGTTAAAATGATTAGAGGTGTCTATACCCAGGACCAAATAAAAGTAAGTTGATTGACCATCTGAGTTGCTTTAATGCTGAAAATGTAGTTTTCTTTTAACACTACATCCATTCAGCTCAAAGTTATTAAAAGACAGGTATGTTGTTCTTGAGATGATAGGGTCGCATGTATACCCAAGCCCATTTTTTAACTTCTTTCATGATGCAGTGCTGTGGAACAAAAATAACAATGCAGAAATATATCAGTAACTCTGAGATTTCATTGAACAAAGAAGCATCACATAATATCACTGTCATTCACGAGTTAAGAAAACAAACGCCTAAAAATTAGAAATAAAAACAAAAAGTGCTAGAGCGGCCCAGCCTGTTTGGCAGCAAGTATAGAGAGAAAATTGTAGTTGAAATTTTGAATCCGGTGTCACTCGATCCAAAGAAGGGTCATATTAGACTCAGAACGTTATCTCTGTTTCTATCAAATGCTGCCAGACCTGCTGAGTTTCTTGGTACCTTCAGTTGTTATTTCAGATTTCCAAGATTTATTGCCATTTGGTTTTCCTTAAGAACGACTAAGCATGATTTTTGACTTTAGATTTGCTTTCAGCTTCTCATTTGAATAACTGTACAGGAAGTTAATGGTAATTTCATATTTACACTAAGGAGGCCATCTTGATACCTTGTCAGACCTGCAAGTATCACTTGAAAGGCCTTGAAGTTCCTCGCAGGTGGCACAGTCAGAGCAGATGCCATGTGAGATTGTTCTTTGTAAATGTCTCCAAGTTGAGTACCCAGTCCTAACTCCATTACAGGAGGAGGAACTGATCATAATGAAGGCACTTCCAGAGAATGGGACTAAATTGAAATGGCATGCAATCTGTTTTCATCATGTAGTTTCTGACAGCTACCACGAGCAAAAGTTTCATACCAAGTAATCAGCCCTCCTTCTTGACATTAGAATGGTGCAGTTTACAGAGACGCTTTCTCTTCAGAAAGAGACTAGCTTATTTCATAGATTTATTCGAAACCTTTTTGAAACCTAGACATGGGATTTCACAATAACACAGTCAAATGAGAATGAATAAACAATCTCCAGTGACTACTGTAAGTTCCACTTGTTTTGCTATTCCTTTTTACTTTTTATTTTGTCATATTGATTTTGACCAGGAATTCATAAATCTCAGGCATTCTTGTCAAACAGAAGCAGTACAGAGTCAATTCAGTGAGTTGGGAGTGGAGAAGATTGTTAAGGAAGCTCACACTGTTCATTTATATTGTCTGAGGGCATGACCATTGTTGTTCGGTGATGATTCCTGCCTAAGTGTTAACTGGCAGGCCAGGGAAATGGCAGCACCATCAACTGGAGCAAATCCATTATCGCTTCCTGGGCCATTTCCTTATCGAGGGTGATGATCTGTTTTTAATATTCAGGTTGCAGTTTCAAAAATATATTGCTGTGTGGCAGTAATTCTAATGGTAGTAAATTTGAGAAGGTTGCATTTTGACAGGTAGTGTATTTGTATTTAGTGCCTCCAGTGGTATTTGGCCTGAAGATAGTAGCCATTCAAATAGCTAGGTTGCCTTGGAAACCCATTGGTTCACCAGAAGAGAATGTTCCACCCCTGCCTGACCTGATAAGAAAGCTGACTCTAGTTCGCACAACATAGCCAACTCATAATGCCCTCAAAGGTGGCCACTCTGTCATCAAGGCAACAACAATAAATAACCTTGCCAATGTTTCAGATGCCACTTCTATATTGTTGAACCAAAGTGGCCATACAGGAGCATACACTTCATTGTCATGGCCTACCATTCTAATTGCAGTGTTTACAGAATTTCCATTAAGTTACTGCAAAAGGCAACCACAGTCTCAATATTGTACGCAACTTTATTGCAAAACTTTTCTTGTTCATGTTTCTGTGCAGAGTTAAAGCAAATAGCATGCTGAGCTGTGTATATCAAATCAGTAGGCTACAAGGCATGCTCAATAACTAAGCAGTGCTTTTTTTCAGACCACACCATGAGGAATTTGTTTGTCTCTGTTTACCAGAGGACAAACAAGGTAAGGCATAAGCAGTTCAGAACAGCAGCATAACAGTGATCTGAGGTGCTCGATATCTGACATCTGAAAAAATATTGGAGAAATTTGAACCTGAATGGAGACAGTGAAAAAATGATCTTGTAGAGGCATATAGAACACAATATGGGAAGATAAATACGGGTAGTTATTTCCAATTAATTGTGAGAATAGGTCAACTTGGGCTTTATTTGCCATTAGTCTCCCAAAAATAGTACCTTATTATCAACTCACCACATGTTTCAAGAAATTGCTACACAAGTGCTATTAAAGTGAATTAACTTCACCACAATAATTCAGGACTCGTCATTAATGAGCTGAGAACCCATTTTGATAGTTGGATATATGCCTCTGGAATGCCATTCAGAGTCTCTGATCCAAAAACTCTGAAATCTCATTCCTTCAGATCATAAATTGTTTCTTGAGTACCTTGAAATTTAAAATTAAATTTCTTTTTCTTACTTTGCCTGCCCGAATTGTTTCTCACTCTCTTGAAATAGAGCATTAATTAATAAATTAATAATTACTAATAAATTTAACACTGAAGTGGGAAACTGTTCTTCACACATGGAATGGAATGCATTGTGAAGGAAGTGAAAAACCTTTGAATTATTTAAGAAATATAGATAGTGGAATGGAAGGAATGTAGGGTATTTCTGGAAGAAAGGTGGGTTAAGTGACTGTACATATTTGTACTTATCTTCTGATCTAGTGGAAGACTTTGAGAAGCTGCCAAAACTCACTTTTCAGATGGTTCTTTTAAATGACTAATACTTCAGAAGGGCCGATGACCTTAATACAGATGATAGATGCAGCCAAAATGTTGAGGAAAGAACATAGAGTGAATCATGAATTCGTATGTGAACTAAAACAGTGAATCACTGTATTGACATGGATATGTTGAATCCAAGTCTAGGATGTGAAACCTTGACATCCCAAAGAGGATCTCCTCTTGTAGCTCTGAGAGAAGAATCTCTGAGGGGTTTCCACAATAGAAACTGACACTTCTGTCACTTTCCTGGATGTTCCACCAGTCTGGTCCAGCATTACTGTATGGCAGGTTGGTGGAAATGCCCTCCATTGTAATGACAGGGCTTCAAAACAGCAGGTTGTAGGGAGGGCAGGGATTAATGGATAGTAAAAATCCATGAGTAGTTTATAACCTTATCAATAAAATGAGCTGTAAGGTGTTCATATAATCACACAAAGGGAACAGTTATAGGCCAGAGCTTGCTGGAGTAGGTCATCTGACAGAATATTCCATTTGTTAGATTTTTCTTCCTTTCCCAATAGCTTACCTTCCTGCAGCGCAAGGTGCTGGAAGTACACGGGCATCTGGGATCTTAGTAAACAACAAGATTATCCCCCAAACTCGTTCAATGATGGATAGGAATAAATAGGAAAAACAGTGAGGAAAGTAGAAGGAAATAGAGTCAAATTTGACACAAAAGGAGCAATACAGAGAGGGAAATAAAGATTGTACAACAAGAGTATGAAAAGTTAGGGAGAGGAAAATTACAAAACCTACTTTAATTTGAAATTTTTAGAACCTGTAGAAACAATTTACAATCTAAAGGAATGAGAATTCACAGTCATAGAGCTCTACATTACAGAAAAGGCCCTTTGGCCCATTGAGTCTGTGCTATTCAAAAACAACCAGCTAACTATTCTAATCCCACTTTCCAGTACTTAACCTATAGCCTTGTATACCTTGGCATCACAATTGTACATTGAAATACTTAAATGTTGTGATGGTTTCTACCTCTACACCTCTTATAGGTAGTGAGTTCCAGATTCCCAACACCTTCTGGGTGAAATAGATTTTCCTCACATCCCTTCCAAACCTGCTGCCCCTTACGTGAAATCTATGTCCCCGTTCATTGATCCCTCCCATCAAAGGGAAGTTGCTTCCTATTTATGTCTCCCATAATTTTATACATCTCAATCGTGTCCTGTCACAGTTTCCTCTGTGCCATGGAAACCAACCCCAGTCTGTCCAAACTCTCTAGCCCAGGCAACATCTTAGTAAATCACCTTTGCACCTCCTCGTGTAGAACCACATCCCTCCTATCATGTGAATTCCACAACACAAAACTCTAGCTGTAGCCTTACCAACTTTTTATACAGTTCCAGCAAATCCTCCCAGGTCCGAAATACTATGTCTCAATGAATAAAGGCAGGGATCCCAACTGCCTTCTATAAGATTCCCTGATTTTGATTGTTCCCTTCAGTGAGTTAAAATGTGATTGTAAGAATGTAAACTCAGCCATTGAAAGCGCCTTTATATTGAGGACCAGCCCCAGATTTCTGCAGCAGATTTTATTCATTTTAACAGTGTAAATGGACCAGTTTCTTAATACATGGAAAGGTTGATGGCATGATGCAATTTTCACAAGGCTGGTGGTGTAGCACACAATTTGTCCAGCAATTTATGCGTGGTTCAGATCTCATGGGAAATCTCTTCCTTCAACAAACTGCTACAGTGTTTTGACACTCTAAAAGCTTCATGTGCTGAGTGCTTGCAGTATTTTACCCACAGATTTGCTGCCATTGTCATTAATTCACAGGTAGATAATCAACTGCCATGAAAATGTTTTGTTGTAAAAGAATATTTTATATTTTCTGCTTGATTGTGGGAGGTTTAATTATTTCCAAGATTGTGAGGTAAAAATTGTTTTGTTCAATGATTTTATAGTTGCAAGAGCTTGTCAAACCTCTGAACTCCTTGATATCATAGAAATACCTGTGAGAAGATCATAGTGTTTTCGGTCTTCTTATTGGACTTTAGAAAGTGTAAGTGCAGAATGCATTATTGTGTCAGCAGATCACGGTGTGGATTCCATACATTCCAAGTACATGTTACATATTCCAGAATAGAACAATATATAAATACACTGTGAGGGATGGGCAGAATTTGTTCAACGTTACAACGAGGACAAAATTTGAAAATTTGCATCCAAGTTATGGTATCAATATCCATGAGCTGGGGAACTGCATTGTGTATTGCATATACAAATACTCTATGCACAGAGTCCATGTATATACCGTACTCAGCTGATATGTGTATACCATAATATTTGTGTGTACATTGTCCAGAAACTTAGGTACAGAGGCATTGTATAGACTTATGTAAAATCTCCATCAAATGCATTTTGATCTACTGTCAGTTCTGTCTATGATGTTATCTCCACATTCTTTATATTTGGTAAATTAATATTACACTGCAGGTGGGAGCAATGATTATTACTGTGTCCTCTGTTTGCTGAATGACTGTCGAACTGAAAATGACAGTATCTTGGCATCAACTCTGGCCCCTCATACCAATATCTGGTGCACTTGGCACTGGTCATGATGATTTTTCAGGCACAATTGTCAATGTGCCAGCAATTGTAGTTTGTGGCAAGAGACTGATAAACTATTATTGGTTTCACGTGTCTGAACATTTAAGTGAAGCCATCTGATCTGATGGATAGCTCTATGTAGCTGAAAGGTCCAATTACATGTGCTTACTCTTAGTTTGGCAAATGCAAGACCATTTGCAAAATATTTGCAAGGTTAAAAGACCATTTGCAGCTCACAGTTTTGTTGCAAATGTTTTCAGCTATAAATGACTGTCAAACAGTCATAAGTATATAATTGCCAGGAATTTAGAGCAGGCTCCAGTTGAACAGCCACAGGTCTTAGAAACGAATCACTGCATGACTTGTCAATGTCATAATTTTCCAGCCCTTTTGCTGCTTGGATCTCTCAAGAGATTTTGCTTCTCGATCCTTACTGACAGTTTAAGATTATCTTAAGAATAAAGCAGAGGAAACCTGTTTGTTTTAAGTCTGTGTGCAGCATTACTCCCAGCAGTCAGTTGGGAAAATTTGAAAGGAGGTTTTCAAAAGGATTGCTTTTTAAAGTCTTCAAAAGTTAACCAGCGTTGATTGATGTCTATGAAAGTGCCCATTGCATCCATCTCAAGCCCCTTCTATGGAGAATACTGGTAGTAACTGTGTTCCTCACCCTCTGTCCAAAATATGTGTGCAAGAACAAATGTAAGAAAAGAATAAATAGGTCAATAAAATAATAGTGAGTAAATGAGATTGAAGGCAGGAATAGCAAAATGAACAAGGTGAAAAATGAAACAGCCTTTATCGTGCTTGTGTTATGAGTTTGCTGAAAACAACATACTGTTCACATCTGCAGCATTAGGGGCATTACTGATGAAGATCTATCCAGGCTTTATAAGAATCCTCTAAATGGTCTTTTATAAGTGCTTTCTAAATGTTCACACAACTGAGATTTAAAACCAGTCAAAACAACTCTTCAAAGCAGATAGTTTGTCAGTGTACATTTTTCACTTGTGTTCATGTACAATTTTGCTTTTATAGTTTGATGTATGTTTGTGTGTGTGTTTTCTGGATCCAGGATTGAAGAGTCTACCAAGTTCTTGTGCACACAATTTGCAAATCTTAATTTAAGTTCAGACTATGCAAAGTTTCTTCTGTTTATGTTGTTTCACAATTTTCTCCTCAATAACTATTACAGATTTAATTGTGCAGTCGCAAGTGTTGTCTTAATTTATCAGCAGCAGGTTGTCAGCTCAGTCGAGAGCTGGAAATTTGAAAACTTAAATATGTCACTTGACGCTACTCTCACCTTATTGCTTTGTAAGCTGTAAAGTGCTCTGGGACATTTTGCTGTCATGTAAGGTGCTAGGTCAATGCAGATTTACATCCCTGGTTCGTAGTTCGAAACTCTATTTTGAGCTTAGCTGACCTCACCAGGGATCCTTTCAGAATCATTTGCAATGCTAAAAATGCTTCATCTTGTTGTTAAAGAAGAAAATTGAATAAATAGGCTTGAATGCATTGTCATAAATTATGTCTTAGCAGCTGGCTACTGAGGGGTTTGATATGAGGGTGATAGTCACCATAATGAGTGATAAAATGCCAGTGGAGGAGAGAAGCAGCAGAGATGCTTAAGAGATAAATTAGTTATTCCATTGATTAATGATGTGATATTCCATTGTGAAATGGTAAAGATTAACTTAGCCTTCAAAGTGTTTTAGATTTGGCTGTACAAGATAAAAGTATTGGTAGTGCCCAACTCCTCAGATAGAAATGTATCAAATTGTCACCAAAACAACCACAACCTCACAAGTTTGCAAACTTGATATATCAGAGCATATTTGCCTAAAAATGTGTTTCCAGGTTTCCAGCTGATTATGTGCACAATTAAAGAAAGAGTAGGGTCAAATCTGAAAAGCATGGAATAACCGCGAACCATGCAGCTGACTAACTTCTTTCCATTATATTTTACAGTATCTGCCTCACCTCTCCCAGCAGTGTGATCCAAACAGGACTACATCTAACAACCAGATCAACCAGCCAGGAAGCCAAAAGCAGCTGAATGGGCAGATTAGCACACCAATACCAGTGCCAGCTATAGTTAAAGTAAGCTTGGTTTGATCTCTAGTGAGACTTATCATCAGAGCACAATAAACAAAGCTATTAAACATGCTCTAATGACATACTTCAATGGAAGATTAAAAGTGAAATGTTCCAATGGATTAATTTGCAGGGAAGGGATGTAAAAGACAGATATTCGGAGTAAAATGTAGAATATGACGTTTTTAATTACTTGCAACAGGATAATTATGAAAATGTTCGCCTTCCTGTTCCACAGAGGGTTAAACATTTTAACAGTTTTTCATGTCTTTCTTCTGTCACAAGATATGTTTTGGTTTACGGTGCTGTAGGTTTTTGACCTTACCAGTTCAATCTTTTGCTTTCCTGAAATTTCGGAGAGGTCCAAGTTGGAAACCCCGTTAAAATCAGTCACAAGTTGTACTATTTACACAAATTTAGACTGTCAGTGGCCAGGCTTCCACATTGATACAAAGCTGGAATGGGTTAACATAAATATACTACTGAATCCCTTATCAGTGCTTTTACAAGCTCCAGAATGGACTCTTCCAAAATTCTCCAGGACCAGCTTCCACCCTCAGTAAACTTGAGCTCATCCAAAACTTGCATCAATTCTTAATTCCCCGTGACAATGATGCTCACTGACCAACATTAGTTTCCAGTCTGGCAATATCTTGATTCCTTGGCTTTACCACTCCCAATCTTAGTACCATCCTCCAGTCCTATAACCTTTCAAATCTCTGCCTTCTTCCAATTTTGGCCTCTTGAGCACCCCTGATTTTAATGACTGAGCCTATGGATGCTATGTCTTCAGCTTCCCAGACCCTAAAATCTGGAACTGCCATGTGAAATGTCTCCACTCTTTATCTGCCTGCCTTCTTTCTTTACTACATTAAGGGGTCTATAAAGTCCACCTCTTTTGACTGTCTTAATCTCTCCTGATGCAGATGTCAAATTTTATTTCAATACAAATTTCCCCGTGAATGCACAGGGACCTGAGAACAGGTATCAGGATGCAAGTTGTTGTTGTTAGGAGGTGAACAGTGTTTGGCATCAAGTCTCAGCTCATCCATGTCAGAGTGGCACTGTAGCTCAGTGGTTAGCACTGCTGTCTCACAGCACCTGGCAGCCAGGTTCAATTCCATCCTTGGGCGAATGTTAGTGTGGAGTTTGCACATTCTCCCCGTCTCTGCGTGGGTTTTGTCCGGGTGCTCCAGTTTCCTCCCACAGTCCAAAGATGTGCAGGCTAGGTGGATTAGCCATGGGAAGTGCTGAGTTACAAGGATAAGGTAGGGGAGTGGGTGTAATGGGATGCTCTTCAGAGGGTCGGTGGGACCCAATGGGCTGAATCGCCTGCTTCCACAGTGTGGGGATTCTGTGATCCTTCACGTAGGAACATACAACATAAGAGCAAGAGTAGTCCAGCCTTTTCCACTCTTCAAATGAATCATATCTGATTTGACTGTGGTCTTATCTCCTCATTTCTGTCTATTCTAAATAACCACTAAGCACTTTGTTAGAATCTATCTAGCTCTGTCCTAAAAATATTCAGTGACTCAACTTTCCATGCGCTCTGGAGAAGAATGTCCCAAAGACGCACACTGCCGTCTGAGAGAAAAGGTTTCTCTTCATCTGTATCTTATATGCACAACGCTATATTTCAAACTCTGTCCCTTAGTTCTCACTGATACTCCACTAGAAGAGACATTCTTTTAGCATTCACACTGCCACGTCCTTACAGGATCTTATGTGATATAATATCCTGTAAGAGCATAATTGTTATTTGATTCATTCCAATGCACAGCCTTTCAATAGAAATAGCATCTGAACAGCATGTAACACTGTTGACTCAGAGAGATCCATCCTCTATCACTTCATGTTTTCCAAAGAAAAATCTTTACCTGATAGTTTTTTTTTTCCCTCATGTATCGTAAAAAGTTAAAAAGAAACATTTTGGGACTTGGAAGCATGCTGCACCTAAGCATCTGGAATGTAAGTGGCAGTGAAATCAGAAACAAATGATTTAATAATTGCAAAAGGTCACTAAAGGAGGTGCAGGGTATAAAGGTTTTGCAAAGTTTACAGGACTCTTTTCTTATGCAGCACATAAAATGTCCAAGAATTACACTGTGGATTTTTTGCCTTTTCCCAGTTACCTTCTGAGATAGAATGTCTTGAGATTTCTCCCAAAAGCATTAGGCTAGGCAAATCTTCCAGCCCTGTTCATCCCCAGCATGAGCATTATGTGCATAATTGCACAGTGACTCAAAATTGGAAACATCTTTCATTTCTGATTCTGATTTTCCGTTTGACGAAAACAGTTGATATATATCAAAGCAAAAAATTCCTAACTCCTAAACCTATTTCCAAAGCAATGTCACACACACGGCCTCTTCCCAGATAGAAATATAAATTAATTATCTGTAACTTTGAACTTATCCTTTGATATGAATAGTACATGGATGCTGGAAATCCTTCCTTCATTTACCAGGTGCTTCCAAACTTTTTCTTATACGGAGGGATTACACAAATGATGTAGCCCCCTTCTACATCCCCAGCCCCCGATTTATACTTAAAAGTCAAACCCTCTTCCAAGATGCTGACCAGCATCCCGTTTCCACAAGAGATATTAGGGATTCTATGATTCTATGATTCCAAGAGGTCACTATTATACTAGGTGTAAACACCTCTCACCACCTTCCAGACTTGCCACTTGACCTGCAAGTGGAGACCTCTCTGAAAACCTGTCCAGATCAATCTTTCTTTCATCTACCACACATTTAAAATCACAGCACCTAGAACATTTTATAAACCAAAAGTTACAGTTTTAAAGCATAGTTATTGTAAAATTATCTAATTGCAACAACAGACAATCACAGGAATATTAAATAGTTATTTCACCTTGATATTTATCATGGAGGTTAACATGATGGACATGATTACCTCCCTTTCTATTGTCAAGACATAAATGCAAAAGATAAATAACGAAAAACTAAACAGCTTTGGAGAGGACAAAAACCAAGATGGGATGGGTTGCAATGATGCATATTAAAGGAAGTTAGGGAAGAGATAGTAGATTTTTATATTTTTTGTATATAATGAGAGAGGACTGGCATACAAATTCCTGTACTTAAAAAGGGAACTAGAAGGAGTCTGGGTGCTCTCTAGCAGTTAGAGTTCATGTTGATGGTAGAAAAGACAATTGAATCCTTCCTCAAAAATTTAATGGAAAAGTATTTGGAAACTGCAAATATAACACAGGTCTGTGGTTGACACTGACAGGGCGGCATGGTGGCTCAGTGGTTAGCACTGCTGCCTTACAGCACCAGGAACCCGGGTTCAATTCCACCCTTGGGCAACCGTCTGTGTGGAGTTTGCCCCTTCTCCCCATGTCCGCGTGGGTTTCCTCCGGGTGCTCCGGTTTCCTCCCACAGTCCAAAGATGTGCAGGTTAGGTGGATTGGCCATGCCAAATTGCCTGTAGTGTTCAGGGGTGTGTAGATTAGGTGGGTTATAGGGCGATGGGTCTGGGTGGGATGTTCTGAGGATCGGTGTGGACTTGTTGTGCTGAAGGGCCTGTTTCCACACTGTAGGGATTCTATTTCAGAAAGCACGATCACAATTCCCCAATTTTATAAAAATTTTTGAAGAAGTAACAGAAAGGCTAGGTAAGAGTAATACTATAGGTAAAATGTATTTAGATTTCCAACAGATCTTCCACAAAGCCTTTCAATAATTTGACTCATGACTAAGTTTCGAAGATAAACCGTGAGGCAGCAACCAGCAGTCTGTATAGCCACTGGCTATGTAAGAGAAATTATGAGAGATGGGGTTAAAGGTAGTTAGTCAAATTGACAACGGTCAGAAGTGATGAACCACATGGTTCAATACTGAAACTATTGTTACTCATCAATTATATTAGCAATTTAAAACTAGGAACAGGAGTAGGCAATTCAGCCTCTCGCGCCTGCTCCACCATTTAATGTGTTCATGGCTGATTTCATTTTGGCCTCAACTTCACTTTCCTGTCAGTCTCCATAACCATTCAACTCATTACTAATCAAACATCTTACTATGTCACACTTAAATTTATTCAATGTCCCAGCACACTCTGGGATAGTGAATTGGAAACGAATTGAAAATACAAGTTTGCAGATGGCAACTAATTGGTTGACGTTAGCTAATACAGAGATGAACTCAGAAATCCATTCATAAATTTGCCACATGAGTGTACAATTGGCAATATGAAACTTCTATACAAACTTGGTTTACCACACTTGAAAAACTGCAAATTGTTCTAATCTCCATATTATAAAAAATACTCAGAAAGGACTGAAGATGATGTAAAATATAGTTACTGGCACGGTTATTTTGAAATAAGAAATTGAAGCTTTGATAAAGAATTGAACAGGTTGGAACTCTGAGTGTGACCTGATAAATTCTTTAGGATTATAAACATGGTGTCAGCACCAAACATTTATGAAATACCACTTCCAACCTTTTGCGCATCTGAAAAACCCCTAATCTCTGCTTTCTTCTCTTTAGCCAATAGTTATGCAATCTGCCAATTGCCACCTATCTGTACATATTCGAATTATTCTGATAACATAGACGTAAAGAAGATGTTTCCGTTCCCACAGAAGATCTGAACTGGCGGGGGGGGGGGGGGGGGGGGGGGTGTCATTATTAAAGATAATCATTATTAAAACCAATAGGCATTCAGGAGAAATTTGGTTACGCAGTGACTACTTAGAAAGTGGAATTCACTGCCAGAAGAAATAGTTGAGATAACTAGAATAGTGGCATTTGAGTGAAAGTTGAATGAATAAATAGGGAGAAAGTAATAGGGGGATATGTTAATATGGTGAATGAAGAAAGGAGAAAAAACTTGTGTGGACCAGAAACACTGCCATGGACTTGTTAGACCATGCAGCCTGCTTCTGTGCTCTGACCAATATGTAAGTATATAACAAAGGGTTAAATATATAATAAAATGTACAGTGCCTTGTGTTTACCTGTATTACTGAACTGATACGTGCACGAGCATCTTTTGGTTAGATAGAAGACCCAGCACTGATTACTTTGAGAAGAAGTTATCATCAGAGGGTAGCAAGGTGTGATATGTTAATTTCCAAACAATAATGCTGCTGTATTAACACATTCCAACCAACAGCACTTCCATGTATCATATCAGATTATTATTGGCTGTCCTGCATTTATCCAGTGTGTTCTAAAATGTTTGAGGATGCTATGCTTTGAAAATTTACCGTTGATACCATTTTTAATTCTTTGAGGATTCTTTTGCATGCTGGGGTTGGAATGTTGAAGAACAGGTTCAAATTTATTAACAATAACCAGATTTTTTTTTATTCTTTCAAACCTCCTGCAGGGTTGGCACCCATCTGTTACTTCATTCCATTCAATCCCTTCACAACGGTTATAACTACCATAGTACTGCATTGTCAACAACAATCCATCAGAACAGAAAGTTTTTTTTTGTTTTCAATTGACCCAAATCAGTTTCATTTCAAAATTTAACACAAATTACATCTGTGCATGAAGCATACTTGCAAAGGGAAGTTTATTTTAAATGAAATTTACTTTTGAAACAACTAGGTCCAAAAGAAAATAGGATTGGTTGAAAAAGTTCATTTTGATCAAAAATCTGCATTTAAGTTATTAAAAACTTACATGAAAGGTCAGGACATAGCACAGTCTGAAAAACATAGAAAAGGTGATGTGATAAATGAGACCTTCATGACATCAGGTTTTTAACATAAGTGACTAGAGAATGCCTGATGACATGAGACTTAATTTTATCATGCATTTGGATCTTAAAAGCCCAGTTTATACAATGTGAGCTTAGATTTGGGTGTGAAGCCAGAACAGTGTTACATTATTGCTAAACCTGTAATGTGAATTCATTGTTGGATTTATCAATGAGTTTCACTAGACCCTAGATGTAGCACTCCTTTTGACATCCCGTTTTGTCCAAACCATCTGTTTGCAGTCTAAAATGTATTACTATCACATCTTGAGACATCTGTTCGCCTGTCACAGACTTCAAACTGTTGCCACCTGAAAATTATAAAATGATGTTTGTATCAAATGTCACATTGAATTCCCAGATCTCCAGCAATACGTCAACAGCAAGAATGAATCGGAAATTCTAATTCTTGCCTCTCTTTATTACATGGCTCAATGTGTAGAGAGTTAAAATATTCCCTTTCATTTTCTTCCATAAAAATTAGACAAAACCATCTCCTGATGGAAAAAACCAGCGCCACAAGAAGCCAAAGGATACAAAACCAAAGGTGAAGAAACTGAAGTATCACCAATACATTCCACCGGATCAAAAGCCAGAGAAGTCCCCACCTCCAATGGATTCAGCCTATGCGAGGCTGCTCCAACAGCAACAGCTATTCCTCCAGCTGCAGATACTAAGCCAGCAGCAGCATCATCAGCATCATTATAACTATCAGAACATTCTGGCCACATCTCTAAAGTGAGTAGGCTAAAGCATTGAACATCAGTGAATGTCTTTTGAGCATTTAGCTTCATTATCCTGATCACTATCTCATAAGCTTTGAAGAAAGGGCATACTTACAGATGTTCGCTGAAGATGACGCAATGCCTCCATGTCCAATACCCTGTATTCTGCTCACCATTAAAAGGGTAGTTAATAAAATGAATGATAAAGATATTGTGACACTTGTACAGTACCATAATGGTCGTGAGCCACAGGTTCAAATCCAGCAAAGGAATTTCAATTCAACCAGTTGAATAAATCTGATATGAGGAAAAAACTAATATAATTTTTAATGGTGGTCATGAAGCTACTGGGATTTTGTAAAAAAAACACTTCTGATTTACTAAGACAACGAGGTGCAGAGCTGGATGAACACAGCAGGCCAAGCAGCATCACAGGAGCAAAAAGGCTGACGTTTCGGGCCTAGACCCATTTCTGATGAAGGGTCTAGGCCCGAAACGTCAGC
>NC_063354.1:37124232-37144644 GCF_021869965.1 Rhincodon typus
TGGCCTGCTGTGTTCCTCCAGCTCCACACCTTGTTATCTCAGACTCCAGCATCAGCAGTTCCTACTATCCCTTTCCAAATAATAATGCTTTACATAAGCAAAGCAACATTCATAAGATTCGGAGACTAGAAGAGTCTCAACAGCTAAAATACAAATGATTGTAGAAAAATATCTTAAGCAAAACCTTGGGCCCAGAAAAACAAAGTGTACCCCAGTGTTGAAAGTCTAATTGGCAGGAATTATAGTTCATTACAAAGACAAAATTGGTCAGTAAAACAAGTTAAATCTCAATATAGTCGGAGGTCCATTTTTAGTTTTGTAAAAACTGCAGTGATAGCGTAGCTTCACTATAACGGGTCCCCATACAATATGAAATACAATTGTCATTGGATTGACCTTGAACAAGTAGAAGTGTTGCTAACTGTACATCAGTTATTGAAAAATCCAGCACATCTCTTTGAACATTCTAGTACGATCAATCTTCTGTCATGCATTCTGGGTTGTGTATGACCATTCATAAATATGCTGTATAACTAGAAAAAGTAATAATTGCAAATGTTACTTATGACCTGAAATTCAATGACATTGGACAATTGCAGAGCAAAAGCTGCATGTCCTACCAAGGGTACCCTACAGAAAGGGGAAAAGATAATGCATTTTTACGGATTAATGTGTGAGTACAGCATGTGTTTATTCTTGGTGTATCATTTCATGTCTGAATCCAGAAACCATCTAAATCTTTTGAATGATTAAAGGAAGGCTCTACCTGGCTTTACAAGTGAACATTAAAGGATCCATGACAGTTTTGAAAATGATGAGTGTTCTCACTGCGAAAGAAAATTGCTCAGTTATTTGTCCTATTAAAATTTGCAGGATACTGCTAAGAACAAATTTGTTGTCACTTTTTCCTACAGAAATAATAGGGTACACGTTTCAGAAGTTTGAAAGTTTCCAAAACGTTGATTTAAACCACTATTTAAATGCGTTCATCTCTTAGTGCTATGCCAATGCTGTGACTACATTTCTAAACAACCTCTTTGGTTATAGAGTACCTTGTAACACCTTGAGCATATGAAGGACTCTGTATAAGTACATTCCTTTCTATTCCATACTAGAAAAGCAAAATCATATATTTTCTCAGTCAGTAGGGTGTCTGGATAGAGGTGTTTGTTACTGACTCAGTCTAGGACTAACCCTACACGATTTGGGCTTTCTTTCTTCACCACACACAGGTATCCGAGTTGAGGCAGCAGCTGAGAATACGAGGTCTACCAGTGTCTGGGACGAAAACCGCACTCATGAAGAGGCTGAAACCGTTCCAAGACTCGAAGAGCAGCCCCCTGCCGGCCAGCAGTACCAGCACCAGCACCAGCTCGACAGGGTCGGTCAGCGAGATGACGGCCGTGACTTTCCCGATGACTCCCGTGACCACTCTCTCAACCTTTCAGACTCAGACCGCGACCACAGTGCTGCCCAACGGATTTTACCCGTTTGGCAGCACCAGCTCGACACCTCCCATTTCCCCGGCGTCGTCCGATCTCTCTGTCACCGGATCTGACTTGAGCGGGTTGCCAGATACCTTCAGCGACGTGCCTGTGCCTTCCCCGGTTCACCTTAGTGCTGAAGACAGTCTGATGAGTAGCATGAATGGAGGCAGCGTCCAGGTGGAAATGGACGGCTTTGACACCCATAAGGACAAAATGCTCATGGAGAAGCAGAAAGTTATCGACGAACTGACCTGGAAGCTCCACATGGAGCAAAAGCAAGTGGAGGAATTGAAGATACAACTTCAGAAGCAGAAACAGAATAACCAGCATGACCCACAGGCATCCTCCCAGTCACTCTTCAGTGTGGCTGTTAAGCAGGAAAACCTGATGTCCAGCTGTCCATTTGCAGCACAGCAGGTGAATGATAGAAATGCAACCCCGATGATATCCTCCACATCCAGCAACAGTTCTACAGAGAGTCTAAACACTGCCGGTACCCCGTCGGGAATGGCTAACAGTCAGGCATGCGTGGAAGCTGCAGAGCACAATGCAGTGAGGTCCCCGCCGTTTCTGAGTCCACAGTGCTCCCCTCAGCATTCTCCAGTGGGAGGCCTGACCAGCAGCCCTCAGCATGCCAGCCTTCCCCCATCTCCAAACAATCACTTCCTCCTGCCGGTGTCACCTGGCCCCCAGAACGGAGACGGTCGCAGTGTTTCACCCCGTCAGCTTCAGTCCATTCCAGCTTGCAGCAGCCAACTCAAGATGCAGGTAAAGGTCAAATTTGCTGCGGATCACAGGGTATTTTGTAGCTTTGGAATGTTGGCACATTTCCTGCCACATACTGCGCAAGGGTGTGGCAAATGAACATGGCCAAAACCGTGAACCATTTTCCATTATCAATTACAATGGCACTGCTTAAAACATTTAAAGTCTTTCGGCTAACTCAGGTAGGCTCAGCTGTTCATTTGGAAGTTTATACATTGCAAGGATGGGGAGATGGTGGTCGGATGGTAATGTCGTTGGACCAGTAATCCACAGGCCAGGGCTATTGTTCTGGGGATATGCGTTGAATTGACTGAATAAGTATGGAATTGAAAGCGAATCTCCAATAAAGATGAATTACATTGAGGTTGTACAGGATGTTGGTGAGGCATCTTCTGGAGTACTGTGTCCAGCTCTGATCTCCCTGTTATAGGAAGGATAGTATTAAGCGGGAGAGGGTTTATTTGAAATCACAAGCTTTTGTAGCACTGCACCTTTGTCAGGTGAAGAGCCTAAAGAAGGAGCAGTGCTTCAAAAGCTTGTGATTTCAAATAACCCTGTTGTACTATAACCTAGTGTTGTGTGACTTCTGACTTTGTCCACCCAAGCCCAACACTGGCATCTGCACATCATCGAAGGGATTCAGAAGAGATTTACCAGGGATGTTGCCCGAAATGGAGGGTTTGAGTTAAAAGGAGAGGCTGGATCTTTTTTTCACTGGCGCATAGGAGGTTGAGAGGTGACCTTACAGAGGTTCATAAAGTAATGAAGGATATAGATAAGGTGAAAAGCAAGTGTCTTTTCCCTATGGAGGGGGATTCCAAGACTAGTGGGCATATTTTTAAGGTGAGAGGAGAAAGGTTTTAAAAAGACATGAGGGGCAATTTTTTTTACATAGAGAGTAGTTTGTGTATGGAATGAACTTGCAGAGGAAATGATGGATGTGGGTACAGTTACAATGTTTAAAAGATATTTGGATAAGCGCAAAAAATGTTTGGAGGGAGATGGGCTGAGTGCAGCCAGGTGGGACTAGTTTAGTTTGGGATTATGGTCGACATGACTTGGTTGGACTGAAGGGTCTGTTTCCATGCTGTATAACTCTATTACTCTATTATATGACCATTTTTAAAAATGCTATCATTTGTTATAATCTATTTGGTTTACAAAATCTGCCACTCTTACCTGGTCTGGCCTACATGTGACTGCAGATTCACAGAAATGTAGCTGCTTCTTAAGTACCCTCTGAAACGGCCTAGCAAGTCACCCAATTCAAGAGCACTTTGGGCATGGGAAACAAGACTTTCTGGTGATGCCCACATCCCTGGAGACAAATAAGGAAAAATATCTCCTAATTAATGTATTTTGATTGAATAGTATAAAGGAAATTCTGCTTTGAATCCCCTATATTGTAACTGCCCTTGGAATGCTTGATGGGACAAAGTAGAGAGAAACATATCTAAGGAAGGATGTAATTGCTTTGGAAGTAGTACAGTGGAGATTCACTGATTTGAAGCTTCGGATGAGAGCGTAGTCCTATGATAAAAGGCTGAGAAAATTGGGCCTGTACTGTCTGCTGTTTAGGAACATGGGGAGGTGATTTCATTGAAATGGACACAACACTGAAGGGACTTGGCAGGGCAGGCATTGAGAGGTTCTTTTCCCGGGCTGAGGAATCTAGAACAGAGAGGTACCACCTCAGGTTAAGAGGTCAATAATGTCAGACTGAGATAAGTAGAGATATCTGCACTCGGAGGGTTTTAAATCTTCAGAATTCTCTCCCTCTGGAGGGTTGTGAATGCTCCAGTATTGAGTAAATTTAAAAACCGAAAGAACTGCAGATGCTGTAAATCAAGAACAAAAACAGAAGTGGTTGGAAAAGCTCAGCATCTGTGAAGAAAAAAATTCCGAGTTAACATTTCGGGTCTGATGACCCTTCCTCAGAAATTCCTCTCAACTGTGTGTAACCTGAGGTGGTACCCCTCTGTTCTAGATTCCTCAGCCCGGGAAAAGAACCTCTCAATGCCTGCCCTGCCAAGTCCCTTCAGTGTTGTGTCCATTTCAATGAAATCACCTCCCCATGTTCCTAAACACCAGACAGTACAGGCCCAATTTTCTCAGCCTTTTATCATAGGACTACGCTCTCATCCGAAGCTTTAAGTCAGTGAATCTCCACTGTACTACTTCCAAAGCAATTACATCCTTCCTTAGATATGTTTCTCTCTACTTTGTCCCATTTAAGATTGGGATAGCTTTAGTTTTGATCTCTCTGGGCATCAAGCAGGGAGTGGTCAGCTGAGGTAAAACAGTTGAGGTACAAGATCAATCTTGCTTGTGTTGATTGGCAGAATAGTCCTGAGAAGTTATGTGGTCTACTGCTTCTCCTATTTCTTTATGTTTTTACTAAGCTTTATTCTGCACATAGTGTAGAATTACAACTTGGATTAATGATCACTGCCTGTAATGAAAAACATCTGACATTGTAGCATCTTAAATGAGAGACTGAAGTTTGACAAGTGCTATTACTATAGCTTTCTCCCTCACGTAATAGCAAAAGCGCACTAACCACACAGTGTCTATAAGAGACAGAATCTGATGGTTAGCTTAAATGGTCAGATAGGGGTTGGGGAGAAAACAATTTAATTACGCAGGATGATGAGTAGAACAAAATAGAATAACCTTTATTATCACGTGCACTCGAATGAGTGCGGTGAAAAGTTTGTAATGTCACCTCTCAGCGCCATTTTAGATACATGGTACCTAGATACAGGTATGTTAAGTGTTGTTACGGAATTGAAATAGTACAAAAAGACTGGCATGGAAACACAGATTTTAAAAAGTCCAGAATGTTAATAAAAAGTATCTTTAAAATACTCAAGTTCTAGTCCTTTTTCACATACTTAAACCATCACCTCTGTGCCTCCAACAGCATCTGAAGAGGAAGGCCTATGGTCGACAGTCCCATTGCGGTACCAATCAAAGCCCTTAGGAGGACAGTTATAGACCACCTAAAGGCCTGGCCTATAGCTGCTGGTATTAACCCCTAATCTCCACACTGCATCCCTTCCCTTTGTCCTGGTTCCTCCTTGACATTGGAATTTTACGGCTGTACTTGTGCTGTCAGCCACAGCCCCCTCCATGGCACTGCTGAGCGTTAAGAGCTGCCAGCTTCCAATTGGCCAGCTACTCTCACTGGACGGGACTTGCATCGCTGGGGTTCTGATCCCAGAGTAAGGTGTGCCGGCGGCCTTACCTCTACCTGATCAGTAAGAAAGAGGCAGTAAAAGTCTCTCAGCCGCTGTTCGGTCAGGTGACAAGTCCCCTGATGTGCCAACAACACGCACACGTTCTTGAAAACTGTAAAATCAATTGTGATAATTTTTTTTTACTTTGCATGATTTGGAAGCAAAGTTGCAGTCATTCAAATGCTAGTACTTGTGTAAGGTTCTCTAATTATGTAAGGTTCCACATAAAACATGTACATCGATGCCAATAAATTATTGCAGAGGAAGAACCGTATATACAGCTGAAGAAACTGGCTTTACATTTTTTTTAAGCTTTTGGCAATGATTATTTAAAATGTAACCATTTATTAAGAATAATAATTTGGAAAATCTGCCAGGTTAAAGAATCAATTTTGAATAACGTCAAATATCTTCGCTATCCCTTCTACTATAGGCCACAAAAGGACAGGAGCCTCAGCACCAAAACGGTAGCCCACAATTCCAACAACAGCTCCAACAACATATAATACGACAGCAGATACTCAGAAAGGTATTTATAATTAAAGGCTTAATTTCCTAGGAAACTACTTTGAGATACTTTACAAATCAGGTCAAGTATTAATTTGTTCCTTCGCCCCTTAGGGGCACAATGGCATGCAGAGACAAACCAAGAAGTCAGTCAGTGTGTGTGGTGTATGCCAGAGAACAAAGGATTGCCTGACACTGCGTTTAGGGAACTCTCGCAGTTGTTCAAAAAGTAAAGTAATAGCTTAGTTTGCAGTTTGTTTTAGGAGTCTGTGGGAGAGATGATCAGATGAGAGAAAAGGCATCTAGTGACTGCACGAAATACACCAAAATGAAATTGGTTACAGACCGAGTCTGAACAGGGAGCCTTAGTGTGGAAACGGTGGATACTATTTACTAAGATTTGGATAGGATAAAAGAATAACCTCAGGCCTAGTGGTATTATCACCAACCGATTAAGCCACGGACCCAGTAATGTTCTGGGGGCCAATGTTTGACTCCTGCTATCGAGGAAAATGGAATTTGAATAAAAGAAATGTCTTGAATTAAACATCTAACAATAACCATTAAACCATTGTTGATTAGGTTGTAGACTTGCTCGCTGAGCTGCTGTGTTTGATTGCAGATGATTCATCACCCTGCTAGGTAACATCGTCAGTATGCCTCCAGTGAAGTGCTGGTGTTCTGTCCTGTTTGTTATTTATATGCCTCGGTTTGCTGGGGTCGTTGGTATTACTTCCAGTTCTGTTTTTATAGTGGTTTGTATATCAGGTCCAGTTCAACATGTTTGTTGATGGAGTTCTGGTTTGAATGCCTCGCCTCCAGGAATTCACTGGCATGTCTCTTTTTGGCTTGTGCTATTATAGATGTGTTGTCCCAGTTGAATTTGCGTCCTTCTTTGTCAATGTGTATTGAGACCAGTGAGAATTGGTCATGTCTCTTGGTGACTTGTGGCGTTTGTGTATCCTTATTGTCAGTTTTCTTCCAGTTTGGCCAACATAATGTTTCTCACATGGTACTTTGTATATTACATTAGCTTTATTGGTTGTGGGTAAGGGATCCTTCACGTTCATCAGTAGCTGTCGCAGGGTGGTTGTTGGTTTGTGGACTACCCTGATACCTAGGGGTCTGAGTAGTCTCGTGCTCATCTCTGAAATGTCTCCAATGTACAGTACGGTGACTAGTGTGTCTGGCTGTATTGTGTCTTCTTGTTGTGGTCTGTCGCGGAGGTTATGGCGGATTGTGCTCTTTGGGTATCCATTCCTTTTAAAAACTCTGTGTAAGTGCTCGTATACTGTTACCTCTGCGAAAGACCACAACAAGAAGACACGATACAGCCAGACACACTAGTCATCGTACTGTACATCGGAGACATTTCAGAGATGAGCACGAGACTACTCAGACCCGTAGGTATCAGGGTAGTCCACAAACCAACAACCACCCTGCGACAGCTACTGATGAACATGAAGGATCCCATACCCACAACCAATAAAACTAATGTAATATATAAAATATCATGTGAGGACTGTGAGAAAGATTACATAGGCCAAACTGGAAGAAAACTGACAATAAGGATACATGAACAACAGCTAGCCACCAAGAGACACGACCAATTCTCGCTGGTCTCAATACACATGGACAAAGAAGGACCCAAATTCGACTGGGACAATACGGCCATAATAGCCAAACAGAGACATGCCAGGGAATTCCTGGAGGCCTAGCATTCCAACCGGAGCTCTATCACCAAACACGTTGAACTGGACCCGATATACAAACCGCTGAAAAACAGAACCAGAAGTGATGCCAATCACCCAGCAAACCAAGTCATATGAGTAACAAGCGGGACAGAACACCAACGCTTCACCGGAGATGCACTGACAATGTTACCGAGCAGGATGACGAAACATCTGCAATCAAACACACCGGCTCGGCAAGCAAGTCTACAACCTCATCCTCAACCCAAGCTACAAATCTTCTCAAAAACTTTAACCATCTTTGATTGTTGGGAAAACTCATCTGGTTCATTAATGTCTTTCAGGAAATGAATCTGCCATCTTTATCTGGTCTGACTTACATGTGACCCCAGAGGCACAGTGATATCATAGAGTCATACAGCATGAAAACAGACCCTTCGGCACAACCAGCCCATGCTGAATATAATCCTAAACTAAACTAGTCCCACCTGCCTGCTCCGGGCCCATATCCCTGCAAACTTTTCCTATTCGTGTACACTTCTAGATGTCTTTTAAATGTTGTAATTGTACCCACATCCACAACTTCCTCAGGAAGTTCATTTCACATGTGAACCACCCTCTGTGGAAAAAAAATGCTTCTAATGTTTTTTTATATCTCTCTCCTCTCACCATGAAAATGTGTCCCCTAGCCTTGAAGTCCCCCATCCTAGGGAAAAGACAACTACCATTAACTCTGCCTATACCTCTCATTATTTTAAAAACTTTTATCAAGTTGCCTCTCAACCTCCTACACTACAGTGAAAAAATGTCCCAGCCTATCCAGACTTTCTCTATAACTCAAACCTTCCATACCCAGCAACATCCTGGTAAATCTCTTCTGAACCCTCCAGCTTAATAATATCCTTCCTATAACTGGGTGATGACAATTGGACACAGTATTCCAGAAGAGACCCCTCCAATGCACTGTACAACCTCAACATGACTTCCCAATTCCTATTCTCAAAGGACTGAACAATGAAGTCAAGCGTGCCAAACACCTTTTTAACCACCCTGACTGTATCTGATGCAAACTTCAAAGAATTATGTACCTGCACCAGTAGGCCCCTCAGTTCTACAATGCTACCTAAGGCCCCCTACCATTAGTTGTAGAAGCCCTACCGTTGTTTATTGTACCAAAATGCAATACCTCGCATTTATCCAGATTGAACTCCACCTGCCATTTTTCAGCCCATTGACCTATTTTATCAAGATCCTTTGTAATCTTAGAAAACCTTCTTCACTGTCAACTAAGCCACCAATTTTGGTTTCATCCACAAACTTACCAACCATGCCTTCTATATTCTCGTCCAAATCATTTATGTAAATGCGGTTGCCTCTTGACTGACCTCTGTTTGATTAGGAATGAAAAATAAATACCAGTCATCCCATGGATGAGTTTAAAAAAAGTTAATTTGATTTATTTTCTGATGAATGAATTTTTCCAATCTTTTGTTTTGCCTTACATAATATAGTTAACACTTTTCTTATTTAAAATATATTTATTCCTTTGGCTAAAAGTATACTGGCAGTCTCTTGTGCATGTGTTCAGTATCTGGCCTCCAGAGTTTCAATAAACACAAAGTTAGGATCAAGCAACAAAAACAGAAATTGCCAGAAAACCTCACCAGGTCTGGCAGCATCTCTGGAGAGAAATCAGAGTTAACGTTTTGGAGACTAATGGAGACTATTAGTGACTAACAATGGGTAGTGTGTAACAGCAGACCATGTGATAACAAGGTCCTGGTGTGTGTGGTCCTGGGGTTGGAGGGAGGACATGGGAGAATCTGCCTCAAGCCCTAAAATTGTTGAACTCAATATTGAGTCCAGAAGGCATAAAGTTCCCAAACAGAAAGTGAGGTGCTATTCTTTCAGCTTGCACTGAGCTTCACTGGAGCCCTGCAGCAAACCTGAGACAGAGATATTGGCCAGGGAACAAGATGGTGTGCTGAAGTGGCAGGTAACCGAAAGCTCAGGGTCCTTTGTGCAGATAGAACATAGGTGTTCTGTGAAGCAGTCATCCAGTCTACGCTTGGTTTCCCCAGTGTAAAGGAGTCCACATTCTGAGCAGCGAATGCAGTAGACTAGATTGTGGGAAGTGCAGGTAAAGCATTGCTTCACCTAAAAGGTGTATATATGAGATCTTGGATACTGAGGAGGGAGGAAGTAAAGGTGCAGCAGCTACACCTTTCCATGGTTGCAGGGGAGGATGCTGTGAGGCTGTGGGGGGGGGTGTTGGTCGTGAAGGAGGAGTGGACCATTGTGTCCTGCAGGGAATGGTCCCTACGGAAAATGGGTTTGGAAGGGGAGGGGAATATGTGTCTGATGGTGGTATCCTGGTGGAGGTGGTGGGAATGGCTAATGATCCTCTGGATGTGGATGCTGGTGGGATGATAGGTGAGGACAAGGGGGACCCTATAGCTGTTGTGGGAGCAAAGAGAGGGGGTGAGGGCTGAAGTGCGGGAGATGGGTCAGACCCGGCTGAGGCCCAGTCAACTATGGTCCTGGGGAATCTTCGGTTGAAGAAGAAGGTGGACATTTCAGAGGCCCCCTTGTTGAGGTTAGCATCATCAGAACAGATGCGATGGAGACAGAAGAACTGGAAGAATGGAATAAAGTCTTTGCAGGAAGTCTGGTGTGAGGATAAATAATCAAGATAACTGTGGGAGTCTGTGGGTTTGTAGTGGATATTGGAGGCCAGCCTATCCCCAGAAATGGAAACAGAAATGTCAAGGCAGGCAAGGGAGGAGTCAGAGCTGGACCAAGGTGAAGGTGAGAGCAGTGGTGGAATTTGGATGTGAAATCGATAAACCTTTCCATTTCTGGATGAGAGAAGGAAAGCAGCATCGATGATGTTATTGATATACCAGAGAAAGAATTGTTGATGGGGGCCAGAAAAGGACTAGAACAAGAATGTTCCACGTACCTCGTGAAGCGACAGGCTTAAGTGGGGCCTATGTGGGTACCCATGGCCACACCTTTGACCTGAGAGGAATTAAAGGAGAAGTTGTTCAAAGTAAGGATGACCTCAGCCAGACAGAGGAGAGCGGTCGTGAATGGGAATGATTCAGGCCTATTTTCCACGAAGAAGCGGAGAGCCCTGAGACCATCCTGATGGGGGATGGACGTGTGAAGGGATTGCACATCCATGTTAAAGAGGAAGCAGCTGGAGCCTGCAAACTAAAAATTCAGAACTGACATGAAGCATTAGAGGAATCACAGAGGTAATTGGGAAGGGACTGGATAAGGGGAGAAAAACTGAGTCGAGGTAGGAAGAGATGAGTTCTATGCAGCAGGAGCAGGCAGAAGCAATGGATCTGCCCAGGCATTCCTATTTGTGGAAGTGAGCTGTTGGGAGACTTTGGAAGCCAGGGATGGGGGAGGTTACCTAGGCATGTTACCTAGCAGGGTGATGAAACATCTGCATGGTGGGGTCACGGTCCAGAGGGAGATAGGACGGAGTATCTGAGAGCTGGCGCTCAGCCTCTGCAATGTAGAGGTCAGTCTGCCAGACAATAACAGCACCACCCTTATCAGCAGGCTTTATTACAAAGTCAGCGATGGATCTAAGTACAGTGAGCTCATGGGAAGATAAGTTAGAATGGGTGAGAGGGCAGAGAAATTGAGGCAACCAGTGTCACATCGATAGTTCTCAATGAACAGGTTGAGTGCAGGGAAACACCCAGAGGGAGGTGTCCAGATGGAGGGAGAGTGTTTGAGGTGGGTGAAGGGCTCTGTGGGACAGGGAGAGGACTCCTGTGCAACAAAATGGATATGGAGGCGAAGGCAATGAAAGAAGAGTTCACGTCGTGCCTGATATTCATTAAGGTGGGGCCACAGAGGGATAAAACTGAGACCTTTGCTGAGGACAGAACGATCAGGATCGGAGATTGGAAGGTTAGGAGGGATGGTGAATACACAACAGGAGGTGGGGTTGGTACAGGGGATTGAACCACAGGAAAGGGGAAGGGTGGCAGTTTCTGGAGGGCCATGGATGTCTGAGTTGTTGTACCTTGTGTTCCTTGATGCCTGAAAGGAAAAGTTTCTTGTTAGCATGTCAAATGAGTCAGAGGATGAAGTGGAATTGAGCAGCAGGGCAGCACTAAGCCAGTGTGATGTGATGCTGATGGAGAGCGATGTCAAGAGTGCACATATGACAATGCATGGCACTGAGCATGGATCTCAGGATGCAGCAAGAGCAGCTGCCTGTGGAACGCTGAACAACATGGAGATGCCTATGATGGTAGGTGGATTCAAATCACTAAGGATGAAACTTGAGTTGGAATCCATGTGGTGTGAGTTTGAGCTGGAGGTAGTCATTGAGGAACGTGATTTGGCCATGGAAACACTAGGAACAACAGCAAGATTAATGACAGTGAACAAGAAAAAAGATTTGAATGGAAATCCTGTCAGAGAGAGGAGCAGAACTTCATCATGGTGGTCATGCCTAGAAGAGATGTGGAAAAGTCGTGAGATAAATACTAAGTAAAAAAAGCCAAAAGAACTTAGGAACAAGCAAGCCAGTTTTCATTCTGGCATCTGACTTTCCAATACTAATATCAACTGGGATCATAACAAATTGTAGAGGGGAAAATACTTGCCTTCCACTCTTAACTCACTCACTTTTCATGGCTGTGCAATTCTAAAACTGATGCATTTGACATGTCAAAATTCACAATAATAATACATCTATTCTCTTATTTGAGGACATAGGTGTTTAAGTGGTCTGTAAGAGTGTCATCGTGATTACTAATGAGAAGCTGCAATGGATTGCTCAGAATTTCCTTTGTCAGCTGTAAGTTGGTACATTCTTCATGCACCAACGCTGGACGATATGCCAGCATTCATGGTAGACTGGAATTAGACTGGGCAAATTAGTAGACCAAGTAGACATCTACCACTTCTATATTTGGATTGTGGAGCTAAATTCCCTCTAAATATTCGTGCTGCTGTGTGCACCTCCAAGAAATCAGAAATCACCATGAACCAGAACTGCCCCCATGCCTCCATCACTCCCACCACCTCCTCCCATACCTCCTCCCATACCACCTCCTGTCAGCTACGCCCATTACACCATCTGCCACCACTCGTCTTATCTTCAGTTCTCTCTTGAAGCAGTTTAAAACTCCAGATTTACTGTCATTATTTGAGCATTTCCCTAAAGCTAAAATAGCAGTGCAAAAATGTAGCAACAGCGCTGCAATCCTCCATTTTTACTTAGAATCTTTTTTTTAAACCAGTTGCGTAAAGTTGAACTAAAGAAGTCCAGCCCTCAAACTCTTCTTTTGTCCAATAGTTGATTTGTTGGAAAAATAACTTTCAGAAATGTGAGCAATTTGTGAATTTAACATTCAGGCAATAAGTGAATAAGCATCTTAATATAGAGACAAGTCACACCTTGGTGAGATGGCTATCTGGTGTGAACACTACAGACAAGTATCTCCTTGGCTAATCTGTTTGACTGTTATGTGGCATGTCCCCAGTAATAAATAAGCTCATCTTTTTTTTGAGATAGAAGTAGCTGTTAGTACTAGTTAATAATCTTGATGTGTTTCTGTTGGGTCTATTTATTTAGATGAATGCTCCTCACTCTGCAAATCAACATGGCCAAAAGTTTGTCATCAATACTACTCCATTCTGTAGTTCAAACTCAACCCTTAACAAGATCAAACAACCTCCTTCATATGAAGATGCAGTGAAACAGGTAAGAAATAATTGAAGATTATCATTTGGCAGTTTGAGCATTTCCTTGTAATAAGCTAAACTTGTTTTATTCGGATGAAATGCAAACTACAGATTTCACATGACAGTGAACTATACTTACATGTACCATTGATTTAATGAATTTGTATCAGCTCATTTCTGACACTGTAGGAGGCATTGTGTAGTTATATAATTCTATTTCACTGTTATTGATTCTTTTAATTATTTTCCTACTACTTGAATAGACATTTCTTCACAGCAGTTCTAGTAATACCATCCCACAGTTTTTGATGAGAACTGTATTTTGAAAATCCTATTGATTTTTCGACTGACATTTTATCTGTGTCAGTTTATAAAGGTGTAAAATGAAAATTGTAACATGCAAAATATTAATGTGATCACGTGGAATTTTTTTTCAACTACTTTTAGATAATTGTGTATTTTAGTGTTTTTTTTAAGGTTTATAAATTATACAGCCTTAGAAAAGTCAGTTATTATTGATTTTTATTAAATTATATGACGACAAATCTTGTTTAAAATGGACTGATCAGATCTATGTTCTGGTCACTATGTGATGACCAGCTGATTGTTTTTAAGCATACATTTTGGTTGAGACTTACTTTATGTAGTTTAATCTTGTATATCTGCAGCAAATGTCTCGAAGCCAGATGGATGATCTTTTGGACGTGCTGATTGAGAGTGGAGGTGAGAATTGTTACCTTGACAATGGATAATCTAAAATTATTCAGTCACTGAGCGTGAGCTGTTTCTTTTCTATTGTAAAATTCTGGTAATTTATGTTCCCAAAATTCACTATTGTTCATTTTTTAGAAACAACTGTAATGGTTTCTGATTGCATATTAGGCAACTGGTACCATCAATCTTTCTTACTCTTTCTTAATATAAAACAAAGATGAATATGGTATGCAATATGTGCTTGCCTTTATTGTAGACCATACCAAATGTGGCACTCTCAACATGGCAGATTTACAGACAAGCCTTCATTGTGGGTATGCATGGTAAACTGAATGGAAGAGGAAATGGTGTGGTGGTAATGTCGTTGCAGTGTAATCCAGAAAGCTACATTAATATTCTTGGGGGCATGAGTTTGAATCCCATCACCTCTGAATTCAATAAAAATCTGAAATAAAAGTCTAGTCCAATGGTGGCCACGCAACCGCTGTCAATTCTCTTATTAAAAATATCTGGTTCGCTAATGTCTTTGAGGGAAGGAAATCTGCCATCTTTACCTACATGTAGCCACAGGCAATATGGTTCACTCTTAACTACCTTGTGGATAATAAATGCTGACCTAGCCAGTGACACCCACATCTCATAAATAAAGTTATAAAAACCTAAAATTCATTGTGATTTAAGTGTAATCGAATATCACTGACACTGGAAATGAAACTTTTTTTTCTCTCTGAAGAGTGTATCTTGCCTTGCTACAGCGAGAAAAGTCTACATTTTAGGATCAGATAATGTCTTGAAAAGTACAGGCTAAGTTAAACACCGGTCTATCCCGGTTATGAAAAATTACAATCATGCTCAATTGTGGATGGAGTTTAATGCCCTTCCCTGAAGCGGGTTTGAAGGCATTGGGGCCCTTGCAGGTGGGAAGATGTTGTTTGGGATCCCCTGAAGGCTTGTAGTCAACCTTCCTGCCCCAGCACATTTGAGACCCTTGAGTGGACAAGCAATGTCCACTTAAACAGCCCTTTTCCCTCACTGTTGGTGACAGGCAGGGCAGTCACCATCAGGAAAGTGTGGGTAGCAAACTTTGTCACGTTTTCTTCAAGTTCTAGAGGAAGGGTTCCTTATATAATACACAATGGGGACATGGAGGTCGGGGCATCAGGGAGGAGTGAAGGGGAGGATCAGAGAGCTACCTACCTGCCCTTACTTCACACCACCCTGGCCCCCTTGCCAGTGACCCCTCCTCATATGCCTCACTCTACACTGCCAGACCCACCCTCCCCCACCATCCCCATAGCCACCTGCAACCTGGGCCTTTCACTGATCCTGAGCCTCTGGTGAGTGCATTGCTGGCAGGTGTCAGGGATCAGACTTCTGCCTCTTGTTCCCAGGGAGGGCCATCACTGACTAGCACTTAACACAATCGTGTTTCCTCACTGGCAATGACCCTGGGTTTTCACCAGCTGTCCACAAATGGATGTACTTCACCTTCACCTTCACCCACTCATTGCCTGTATTAAATTCTGCCTTGTGTGTGAATAATGCATGAGAGATTATCTGATTGTAGGCATTGTACATGGTATTTAAAAAACATTTTTTATTTCAACAGCAAATCTTCAAAACTATTGTAGACCATTTTTTATTCAAGTTTATTTACAAAATCAACTATGTATGAAGTTTCAACCCCTTTAAAAAGCATTCTTCTAAATGACAAATTTTCTGATTTTCTCATTATTCCTGGTTCGTACTTTCTGTAAGCAATAAACTTTATTTCCTGGTGGTATTTTCTTATTACAACTTATCTCCTTTTCAGAAATGCCACCAAATGCAAAAACTGATCATCATTGTGCTCAGAAAACATTGCCTCAAATCACAGTATCATCAGGAACTTCCAGTGTGTCTGTGCCTAGGACATCGTCAAGTCCTTTTAGTCGCATGTCTCCTCCCCAGCTATCATTTGACCATTGCACCAGCAACAGCGACAATCAGCTTCAGGCTCTGTTGAATTCCCGCAGCTCTTTGAATCGGGGCAGCGATCTTGCATTGCTTAAAATTGGCGGTGAAGATTCCCAGCTAGACAACGTGGCCGAGGGCTATTCTGGCAACTCCCGAGAGGACATGCTGAACACTCGAGACATTCTGGAGAACCCCCTGTCACCGATGGATACCCAGATGTCACCGTCCCCCACACATGCCCATGTTATGAACCTAGGTCTTACAGAAACTCCCTTAGAGAACATGGACTGGTTGGATCTCACACCACCTAGCTCAGCAGCTGGTTTTGGATCTGCTGGCTCCACCACACCGAGCATCTTCTCTGCAGACTTCCTGGATGTTACAGATCTGAACTTAAACACAACCATGAATTTACAGTGGTAATATGCTGAATGGGCTACAAACTATAAGTATGTTTGACGCCATTCAAATTGGGGTGTTAAATAAAATACAAGTATACTGCGAAGGTATACCGGTCAAAGAAGTCATGTTGGCAAAGGTAAAGTCAATGAAATGATCAAATTGATCAACCATAAGATGATTACTCTATGGTTGTTGCATGTAGTAATATCCAGGTTACTGAAAGAGTTAAAAGCTTTATAAAGTGCATTCACCGCGTTTTACTGGAAGCAAAGTGAACATAAAGTCCATTGCCAAAGAGTCTACATCTAAATCTGACTGAATTGGCAGGAAAGGTCTAAAAGGACTGAGAATATTGGCCAACTCTCATTCTGGCCTTGTGCACACAATCTGCATTATATCTTTTGTACATAGTCTACATTTGCTCATATCTTTTGCAAGACTTTTTATAACTTTTATCGAGAAAAGGATTCTTTACTAGACAAGCAATATTTGCTATCCTGAATAATGGAAAGTATTACAATACTGGCGTCTTTTCTGAACCGCATTTGCAAGGTCACACTACTTTATGCAAGTATTTGATTATTTGTATTGTGAATATGTTATGGTTCACTTTGCACAGTTAACAGTAGAGGAGTTGTCACTGTTTGCCTTTTTTTTAGATGTTTTTAGGTGTTAAAATGTTAGAAGCCATTCCATGCAGATGTTTGGTAGTATTTTCAAAAATTAATAAGTTTATGAAACTGTGCAGTGTATTGCTTTGCATTACAGATGCTTTCTAATAGACTTGGTAGTGTTTGAGGGTGTTGGAGGAAGGAGGTCATGTTTGATATTTAATGAAGCAACATGCCAACCCCTGTCCCTCCCCCATGCCCACACCCCCAAAAAGGGTACCACTTTGTCAAAAGTGGTAAATTATGCAATCATTTTATATGTAAAGAAAACAAAACCAAGGTTAAAAAAAATAATTGTTTGTGCTGAAGTTGTGATTCCCTACGAGCATAGGAAAATGTTAAACCTGAGTTCAATGCACAGTAGCAAGCCAGCATCAGACTTGGCGTTATATGCAATTGTTTTACAACTAACTTGGGAACTGACCAACAAAACTATTTTTTTATATTTTCCACAAGTAATCTTGAGGCCCATAATTAAAAAAAAAATAAGGAAATGAAATATCGATTCTAAAGGGAACAAGAATGAATTGAAAATTATACATCACCTGTTTCAATCCTTGTCTTAGTGTAAAGAAAATAGTCTATTTTTGGTAATTTTTATTCAAGGCAACAAAGTGCTCAACAAAAAAGTATTTTCGTACCATTTTGTATCTTGTATTATCCCTTTCTGCAATGATATTTAAATGAAAAGAACTTCACATTGCCTCTTTTGAATGGCATACTATACAGAAATCTCTGGCCAATTCACTATTGTGAAGTTTGAGGAAGATCTTTACCAAAGGATTTGCTTGTTTCCCCTTTATGGTAGTAGTGTGGCTGGTAATAAAAATAATAATGCCCTACTGACCCTAATTAATTCATTGTTTTCAAAAATATTTTTTAAAAAACATATAAGATATTGTGCAGTTAATTAGTATTTAATGCTCACAGTGTTTTATCCTGCCATTCCTTATGATTATCTAGTTTACCTCTTTGCTGACTACTTGCACAGACTTCTTCAAACAAGCAGTAAAATGCACAGATCATTTTGAAAAATAGATGATAGGAATCAAAATGATTGAAAGGGATAAACAATCATCTTAAAAGTACATCAACCCAAGAGCAGCAATTCATGGTCCAAGTTCCTTATTTATTCTCCCTCTTAATCTCTAATATTTCCTGAAATGCCTTTTGAGTTCAATAATGCCTATAAGGTATAAATGATCATTCTAACCTACATTTAAGTATATCCCATTCCAATGTTAATACATTGTCTTGCGTGACTCTGTGATATGACAGTGGTTGCTCAGAAACTGGATGAAGCACGTGGGCTTTAGCATCCCTTGCACACCCATATAATTGATAACAACAGTGCATTTTTGAATTGTTTAATCCCATATCAATGTTTCGAACAATTTACAAGTCTGCCCATGCCTGGAAATAATTCTTGTGCTGTATTGCAGAAAAGGTTTCCTATTGATTTTGCAGCCTCTGTATGGGAGACTTACAAGGCAAATGCTGTCTCTTTTTCTTTAAAGCAATGGTGATCAACATTCGACTATCGCAACGTACTGGAGTAAACTTTATAGCATATTCCAAATCCAAAGTGCTGCATCAGGTTTCATTTAATCCTGAAATTCTCGAGCTCACTTCTTTCAAGCCCTGCTTCTCATGCATTAAGTTCATAAATCCAAGATGTCACTATTAGGAGGCAAAAAGAGTTATCTGTTTTTAAAGAAAGACTAAAGCATTTGTCTACAGCCATCAAAAGAATCTTTGCACTATTTGAAAGGCCAGCAAGCAGATCTCCTGATAGATGACAGGCTAAAAAACAAATAGGTAGATGAAAGGGTTGAAATCAAGAGAATTATTGACTTGAGCAGCAATGTGAGACTACATGTTCTCCGACTGTAACAGCCCCTAGTCAGAAATATAAGAATGAAAAGTCATTCACGACCAGCATTACAATGGGTTTGTTTGTGCATTGACATTATGATGCTTTTCCAGTTGGAAAATATATTGACCAAATCAATTTTTCAAAAGAGCATTGTTTTAAGGTGGCACCCCAACCCCTCTACTGTATCACGACCTAATTCTGAAATATCAAAATTGATCAGCAAATGGAACAAAGTAGGTAAAACTCAAACTCTCTAAATTTACTACTAATTCAAAAATTTGCAAAAATGACAAATTATGGTCGGGGTTCTGAGATCCCTATAAAAGGAAGGGCATTCCCCATTGACTTCAAAGAAAGCTGCCCATAGGAAGTAGTGGTCTGTGTGACATGATCTTCCCTTTCCAGCTGGCAATTCAAATCTAGCACCAGGGAATATCTTGGTGTAAACTTCAGTGATGTCAGCAAGCAAGTAAATAGCCAATACATTTGAAATATTCTGTCATATCCAGCTAGGAAGTTAAACACACCTGATGTTCTATGATTTAAAATTTCAGAAAGCAAAGTAAATGATTATGACTGAATTGAGATTGAAGCTAATACAAGCTTCAAAAAAGAAAAATGGAAACACGGAATTTCTTATACTAATGGAAAATATAAACATTCCCCAAAATTTAACTTTCTTTTAGGGCCAATGATTTTGGTACTGAACTAGTTATGAAGTGATGCCACTAAAAACCCAGTTACATTCAAAAAGGTATAAATTTATCAGTGGTTTTTACAGTGAAACCAACAGCTAGTGGAATTTCTTGTAAATTCAATAGATTTCCATTGCCTGCAGTTAAAATTGCACCCTTTGGAAAAGCAAACTATTACAGACAGCACCTACTGGATTTTGTGTAATATTCCATGTACGTACAGACTCCTACAGTTGTTGAGAATTTCAGTGGAATGATGCCATTGAACGCTGATTGTTTCACAGTGATTGCTACTGCAAAATCTGGGCCTATGTATTCGAAGAAACTGTTTTAGAAGTAGTTGTAAGTAGAGTGACTTGAGCCATCTCAAAAAATTATTAAAGTAATCATAATTGGCAGCAAAAGGCAGGAACTGAATTGATTCTTTAAAGTAACGTGTTTGTATTAGCTACATAATTTCAAACCAAAGTCTCGAGAAGTCCACATTAAGTAATTTCAATTTCTGATGTGGTGTGCATTATCTCACCTGTAAGGACACATCCCTTTTTCTTTAAGCTCAGAAAACCTGTATAGAGGTTAATGTAAACCAAATCTAATTGAGGTACCACTCAAGTTAAAACAAAAAACAATTTGAAACAGCTTACCAGCATAAAGCACTATTAAGCTTCCCAACACAACTCAAATCAGA
>NC_063354.1:37145044-37252952 GCF_021869965.1 Rhincodon typus
CCATTTCTGAAGAAGGGTCTAGGCCCGAAACATCAGCCTTCCTGCTCCTCTGATGCTGCTTGGCCTGCTGTGTTCATCCAGCTCTACACTTTGTTATCTCAGATTCTCCAGCATCTGCAGTTTCTACTACCTCTGAAACAAATGAACTGAGTGTTTGTTGCAGATTTAACTTGAGCTGAATGAACAGTCTTCCAATCTGGAAAGAAACCTACTCTTCCTAGCAACATCAGTGAGTCCCTGGTAAAACAACAACAGCAGTGAGTTATACCGCTGATCTGTCTTACTCAGGTATCACATTGCCAAGACGACAACTCACCACCCCTTACTAAGCTCACTCTCCTTTCTTGGTTCATCAGGTCAAGGAGCAAATGATGTGAAAACCATTGGAACCATGCAAGGAAACCTCAATGTGATTGCACCTCAACAATAATCTTGATGCCTTGTTTTCCCGTTGCAGCTTATTTCACCTCCACACCATAAAAGGCGCAAAACATACAATATAAAAACCGAAAGAACTGCGGATGCTGTAAATCAGGAGCAAAAACAAAGTTGCTGGAAAAGCTCAGCAGGTCTGGCAGCATCTGTGAAGGAAAAAACAGAGTTAACGTTTCGGGTCCGGTGATCCTTCCTCAGAACTTAAGTCTGAGGAAGGGTCACCAGACCCAAAATGTTAACTCTGTTTTTTCCTTCACAGATGGTGCCAGACCTGCTGAGCTTTACCAGCCACTTTGTTTTTGTGCAAAATATACAATATTTTATATTGTACATGATTGTGGTGGTTCTTCAATTGGAACTAAGTTATCTACCCATTCAAAAATTATTTTCTCTTCCTGGGTGTTGGCTGATCATACTAGAGGCTTGTGCCATTCCAGAGATAGGCAATCTATATTCAGATAGAGCATCGGAAGTATGTTAGGGCATCACCAGTTGACTTATTCTCTGATATTTTTCCTTCCTTAATCCTATAGAGTCTGCCCGTTATTAGACATTCTCTATGCACGTGTTTTATCAGTGTCACCCAATCAGAATTGACAAGCAGTGTATACGATGTGGTAATATTGCTGATGTAAAACTGCAGCTTGCATGTTACTTTTGATTGCATCAAGATAAAGAGGCATGATCAGAATTCCAACTTTCAAATCCATATGACCAAACTGTTACCTGTGAAATTGTTCACCAAATATCTTGCATATTAAACCTGAAGTCATCACATGGGGTAAAAGAAGCCCAGCTCCACCTCTCCATGACCTGACCTCTATCTGTGGCAAAAATCGCTGTAAGTTAAAACTCTCAAGGTTCTCACATTTAAAATGAACTCATTTGTTTCAAATCCAGTGATAAGTCATATGTTACATGGGGTTTTACATGCAAGTATGGAATTGAGCAGCTAGGGAAACTGGAGATCTGCCTCTTATTGAACAATTAATTGGTACAAAAATCACACTACAACTTCCAGAGTGTTGCTATTGGTGTATTGAATTTTACTATGCATCATTAAAAGCACATAAAGTTGTTTATAGTAAATACCAAAAAATTAAATTGGACAATTCAAAATATGACAGTTTTTGTTTTGCTATTTACTGCCCTCTTTTCTTTCCTTTACCTTTGATTTTCCTTACGCAGCTCCTAGGCTGGTGCCATTAATGGCCTTTCTCTATTGTGCTTGCCTCAGAAGAAGTGTCTTGCCTCTGCAGACCTCCTGTTACAAAGGGCTAGGAGCATAAGGAGTCAGAGTTGTAGGGCTTGGTGAAACCTGTATCCTGCCATTGTAATGAAATACACCAAAGAGATTTACAGCGAGGTTGCCCTGAGCACAGGATGCAGCATATTAACATGATATGGAGATGTTAGGCTAGGGTAGACAAAGTCAGAAGTCCCACGACACCAGGTTGTTGTCCAACAGGTTCATGTAAAATCACAATCTTCCTGAGCACTGCTGCTTTGTCAGGTGAAGTGCACTTCACCTGATGAAGGAGCAGTGCTACGGAAGTTTGCGACTTTAAGTAAACCTGTTGGACCATAACCCGGTGGCATGTTAACTTGCAAGATGTTTTGTACAAAATGAATAATTCCCAACTTCCAGTACTTAAGCAAATGTAAATTGTGCTGCCTGCTTTCTGAGCTAAGCATCCCACAAAAGATTTCATGTGAAATGAGACCTAAGGAGATTTCCTTTTAGATATTCAAAGATCTAACCTGTTTCATGACCTAACAACAGTATCTGCCTTCAGTAAATATGATCAGGTTTTCAAATTTTCACTGCTAAAAAAGCCATCGAGAGCACAGTGTTTCACGATGACAATCGAGAATAATGTAGGGAGCAACAGCCCATTGGTATAAGATGACCACCATATCAAACTGCCTCAAAGAGTCATTGGTACTTTGACCAACCCTGTGGGCTAAATTCTTTCTGTATTCATATATGCCTTATTTTTGCACTTTGTAAATATATGTATTTTCTCATGGTGTACCATTTAACACAACAAAAATTTTGCTTTGTGTATATAACGGCAATAGTTTAGAAGCCAAAGTATTAAAAGAAAAGCTACATAAACATTAAAAAAATATGTTTTGGAACTGGGTGTTCTTAATAAATCAAGTATCATGACACAAATGGTGTTTAGTTTTACTTACCTTGTCTTTTTGAGATCCCTCTTCAACCAAGATCGTGTTGACATTAGGTCAAGTGTTGTCTGTTTTCATTAAAAATAAACAGCAGAAGAAATGGAGCACAAATATACATTTGTTCCAAACAACATAATGACCATGGATTGGGGCAATCCAATGAACTGAGATGTGTAGTATAAAGAAAGCTGTTTTCTAGGCTCAAAACTATAACAAAACCATTACAATTGGCCTGTTTTTTTAATTTTAAGGCATCGACACCACAATCTTTTAGACCACATGACATCAGAGCAGAAGTAGACCCATGCGTCAGCTCTCCCATTCAATAAGATCATGGCTGATCTGATAATCCTCAGCTCCATGTTCCTGCCTTTTCGCCATAACTTAAAAACCTGTATATCTCAGCCTTGAATATCCTAACGCCCTGACAGCCTACTGAGGTAAATAATTCCACGGATTTACCACAGTCTGATGAAAAAAATCCTTGTCATCTGTCTCAGATGAATGATCCCTTACTCTGAGATTACATGTGCTGGCCTTAGACTCACCCAAAAAAGGAAACAACCTTTCCTCAGATACCCTGTCAAACCCCCTAAGTATCTTATGTGTTTCAATAAGATTATCTCTAATTCCTCTAAGTTCCAATGAGTACAACTAACTCAACTGCTGCTTATAAACAATCCCCCCATACCTGCTATCAACCCAGTGAACCTTCTCTGAACTGCCCCAAATGTCAGGACATGTATGCTCAAATAAGGGGACCAAAAACTGTGCATAGTATTCCAGATGTAGTCTGACTAGTGTCTTGTACAGCTTTAGCAAGACCTCCTGATTTTAAAAGCATGGTGGCTCAGTGGTTAGCACTGCTGCCTCAAAGCACCAGGGACTCAAATCCAGCCTCGGGCGACTGTCTGTGTAGAGTTTGCACATTTGCCCCATGTCCGCATGGGTTTCCCCCCGGGTGCTCCGATTTCTTCCCGCAGTCCAAAGGTATGCAGGTTAGATGGTTTGGCCATGCTAAATTGTCCAGGGATGTGCAGGCTAGATGGGTTAGTCATGGGAAATACAAGGATAGGGTGGTGAGGGAGGAATGAGGGTCTGGGTGGGATACTCCTCAGAGGGTCAGCGTGGACTCAATGGGCCAAATGATCTGTTTCCACATTGTAGAGGGTTCTATGATTCCATTTGAAGTAAAAGACAACTTTATTTGTCTTCCATCTTACCATTGAACTTGAATGCTAGCTTTTTGTGATTCATGCATAAGGACCCCCAAATCCCTCTGTGCAGTAGCTCTCTGCAGTCTTTTCCCATTAAAGTAACATTCAGCTCTTCCATTCTCCCTGTTAAAGTATATTAACTCACTTTTTCCGAAGTTATGTTCTATCTAATTTGCCCACAGTTTTGTCTACTTGCTTAACCTGCCTGTAGGCTTCAATAGGAGCTTTCACTCATCCTCATTACTTGCCTTCCCACCTATTCTTTGTGTCAGTGACAAATTTGGTTATTCTACGTTCACTTTCGTACAAGTCATTATTGTATGGTGTAAATATCTGTGGATCCAGCCCTGATACCTGTGGCACTCCAAGTTGTCATCCTGAAAATGCCACCCTTATACAAACTCTCTGCCTTCTATCCATTAACCAATCCTTTATATGTACTAACATGCTATCCCCAAAACTATAGCCTCCTTTTAAGTTGCCTTATCTGCAGGACCATGTAAATGCCTTTTTGGAAATTCAAGTATATTACATCAACTGGTTCCCCCTTTATCTATCCCGTTTGTCACTACCTCAATGAACTATAATAAATTTGTCAAACACAATTTGCCCTTCATGAAGTCGTGCTGATTCTGCTGGATTATATTATATCTTTGTAAATATTCTGATATTAAATCCTTTATAACAGACCCTAAGGTTTTCCCAATGACAGATGTTATGCTAACTAGCCTATTGCTAACTTACTTCTCATCCCCCTTTTTGAATGAGGGCATTACAATCTTCCGGCATTTTTCCACAAGCTTGGAAGATTACTACCAGGACACCTACTGTCCTTGTAGCTACTTCTTTCCTGGGACCTTCTGAATAAATTATAATGTTTTCACGCATTACAACAGTGACTACATCAGATTAATTCATTGGTATGAATACTTCAATGCACTTTGAAACATGATAAGGCTGTGCAAGTCATTCTGTAAATCTTTCCTTGCATTAACCAAAGAGTGGTAGTAAAGTGTTAAAGTCACTGCCCATTACTGTGAGCTTTAAAATCCAAAAAGCATGGTGAATCCCTCAGCAGGAGATCCTAATTTAAAGAGTCTTATCACCCTTTCTCTTCCAGTTGTTGGTAAGCTACACTATGGACGTTGGTCCATTAGATGAATCAGAGTCAAAACCAGATCAATCTGAACTTCCAGCAACTCCACTGTAGATAACATCTGAGTTTTTATGGAGGAGAGCAAGTTTTCCAAGAGTTTGTCTTCTGTAGAGGGAGATGAAGAGATTAGTTAATTCATTTGTTACATTTCATATACACTTCTCGGGTCTCCCATTTAAGTTTATCAAGTATATTTTTTAAAAAGCTCTCGAAAGTGGATGTGAAAGATCTTGCATACTATTTCATAGATGAACAGGGCATATTTCCTATTGTCCTAGCCAGTATTTATTCATTAACCAACTTAATTGAAACAGATTATCTGGTCATGCTTATACTGTTCTCTGTGGCAGCTTGCTTTGCACAAAATGGTTGCTGTGTTTCATCTACTAACAGTGACCACACTACACTGTGACACAATTGTAGTGTTCCTGCCTTTGAACCATAAGATACTCATGATAACTTCACCAACAAGGTGTGACATTACAACTGAGTAGTTTTGTTTTAAAAGTCCGTGACCACATTTCAAAAGTATGTAATTTCACTTTCAAAGGGATACTATAGAAAGTTTTTTACCTTGTTACCTTTTACGTTTGTGGAAATTCAGGCCTACATCTCCTTTCTTGTTCATTCTCGAGTCAAATGTTCACATTTTCATACATGAAGTGTATCCTTTTCATTTCAATGGCAGAGTTAACCCATTTCATTACATTGTTGTTTTAATTCTGGTGTTAAGCAAAAGAATCTCAAGAAATTGCTTTAAACATCTACCTGTCGTCACTTTTGTATTTAACACACTGAGATTTTAGTTTGTAAACCAAAGACCAATAAATAGAAACGCAGTTGGAATTTCACTCCCATATCAGGAGCACCGAGTCAGGAAAATTCCCAGCTTTGCAAACCTGGCTCAAGAGAAAGTGTTCCAGGAGGTTAGTGATGACTGGGGTCAGATGTGCCACCCTGGAGAGAGTTCTCTAGGGAAGCAGACACAGGAGGCTGCTGGGTGTGGAGGCACATTGTCCAAAGGGCCTGCATCAGAGCTATGGGACTTCATCCCAGCTTTTGAAAACATGATAGAACAAAATACGTCCCTTCAGCTGTTGCTCCCGCACAACTCTTCACCTCCATCCATCTCCGTAATCCCCCCTCATGCTCTCCATGTCAACTTTGTGCCAACTCTTGTCAATGTGTGCCCCTTTATTCTTACACCAACTGTTTAAAACAAACACTCTCATTGATAAGAACTAATTTACTACATTTAACTTCCTTTCACACCTTAAAATCTGTTATACGAACAAGTAGTTGAATTCACAAGGCTACTTCATGAACACTTGTAGCTGTCAATGGAACTGCAAATTGCTGTGTTCAATGCTGTGATAATGATAGGTTGTGGTATCTGTCACAATTCCTTTAACAATAGCCTCAGCTTTATGTTAACAAATAGTGAAATATACAGCAATAACCCTTTTCGATAAAAAAAATTAAAGACAAGATTTAAATAATCTGACAGATTGATGATTCACTTGACAGATTGATGGTACCAATGAGTCAATCCATTTTTATAAATAATTATATCTACTTTTAACAAAACTGAGCAACACTTAACCTCTCCTAAAGGTGTCCAAATGGGTCCTCTGCCTCTCCAAAGAACTTTGACAACTTTAGGCTTTTCTTCTGAAAGGTCTAAAGCCTATCTAACTAGACCTGACAAAAGAAAGCTGCACTTTAAAGTAGTTACTTCTGCAAACCATGAATATGAAAACTGCAACGCTCCCCCTTCTTCCCCTGCCAACATCAGTCCACAGCCACCCCACAGAAAAAAATGGTGAATGCTGTGTTCAAAAGTGGAACTTCTGGAATACAGGATCTGGTGCCATTTCAGCCAACCCAGGGAATTACACAGTCATACAGTACAGTAACAGACCCTTCAGTCCAACCAATTCATGTCGACCATAATCCCAAATAAACTAGTCCCACCTTCCTGCACTTGGTCTATATCCCTCCAAACATTTCTTATTCATGTACTTATCCAAATGTCTTTTAAACATTGTAACTGTACCCACATCTACCACTTCCTCTGGAAGGTTATTCCACACACGAACTTTATGGAAGTTCAGGTTTATGTTTTCTTTTTTGTTCACCCTTCAAGTCAAAGGTGAACATGTTCATCATCTTGAGTGTTTCCATGTTCCAACAGGTATGTAGGGGACTGCAATGATTAACTCATGGTCAGAATGTTTTACTCCTCTTAGGACTGAATACCGCAGATGAACTAGTTTTGGACAAATTGCTGGCTTGGAACTTTCACTCCTTGTACTTTTCCTATGTCTCTAATATAAGTTTGCTGTTGAAGGCAGCCACATTTTTTTTAAATTTGGTTGCTCCAAGTTCAGTGACCTTGGATGACTTTCTCCCAGGAGTCAAAGGTGACATCAAAACATCTAAGTGAAGCCTTCAGAAGTCCTTATAGTGCTTCCTTTGACCACCATGAAAGCACACTTCAAACTTAAGCCTTCTTAGAAGGTTTGGTAAGGTAGTAGCATTTGGCTACATGACCAGTTCAATACGATATGGATACCTGGCATAACAGCTCAAGTGATCACCTCAGGGTCTGGATTGTGCTGCCAGCTGATCTTCAGAAGCTTCCAAAAGTAGCTCAGATGAAAAATGGCTGAGCTTCTTGGCATGACTGCTACATGCAGACTTATTCTCACATGCAGAAAACAGAAAGGGCAGAAACAATTAATCAATAGACTCTCAGTTTAATCTTCTTCATTCCCAGATTGATGTTGGAAATCTGCCCCAGGTAATCATTCTTTGGCAACTTTTGTACGTGTGCCACTGTCAACGTAGACAGCTCGAGAAAGAGGGAGAGAGAGAGGGAGCATGTGCCACTGAGAGAAGTGAACTTATCCACTGCAGATTGTAGTTAATTGAAATCCTGGGCTTGGGGTGTGACTGTCTCAGAGCAGGCCAGTATATGACTTCACTTCTCTCTGTCCTGCGCATTTGGCCAAAATTGCAGCATTCATTGGAAAACAAGTCCATGCAATATTTGATCGGTTTCAGTGGATATCGTAGGCCACTGCTGAGACTGATTTGTGCCCGAAATGGTCTCCTCATCATAGGACTGAACGCCAGAGACAATCTAGTTTTGAATTTCCTGGCTCACATCTTTCTCCTCTTGTGCTTTATCTGATGTATGCTTGCTTTTGAAAGTAGCCAAATGTATTTTTTTATTTGATTGCGTCAGTGCAGTGACCTTGGGCAGGCTTCTCCCAGGACTGCAAAGTCAATATCAAAACTCCTAAATGTAGTGCTTCATTTGACTCCATAACAGCTGGACTTGAGCACTTCCAAAAAGAATCACTTTGGTCAGTGAAATTGCCCTGATTACTCTCAAGAAGGTGATGGTGAGCAATTGATAGAATCAGAATGCAATTGGGAGGCAGTTCCTGGATTTTGACCCAGCAGCACTGAGAGAACAGCAATATATTTTCAAATGAGGATGGTGTGTGGCTTCAAGGGGAATTAGTGGATGGTGATTTTCCCATGCATTTGCTGCCTTTGTCCTTTTAGTTAGTGGAAGTTGCAGGTTTGGAAGGTGCAGCCAAATGAACCTTGGTGAGATGCTGCACTGCATCTTGTAAATGGTACACACTGCTACCACTGTGTGTTGGTTGTGAAAGGGGTGAATGTTGAAGATGGTGAATGGAGTGCCTATCAGGCAGGTCACTTTGCCTTGGATGATGCCAAGCTTTACTTGAGTGTTGTTGAAGCGGCACCCATTCAGGCAAGTGGAGAATATTCTTTTGAAAAGGGGGCTGTTGAGTTCCACTTCTGCTTTTCTCCAGTGTAAAACATCTCTATTACCTGATCTTCCTGTGTGCAGATTCACGGCTACAGCTGTCTCTAGATATACATCGACTGCTACATCATTCATTCATTACCACTGAACTTGTGACAGACAGATAATGGATGACAGAATCAGGACGTCCATAACTTAAGGGTGAATTAGATTTTAGTGAGGGGGAGTACTCCACAGCTGGCCTTATTCTCCTGCCCTGACTTGTCTTGGTCCAGTGACAAGATTGGTCTCGGCAGCTGGAAATTGACCCAAATGCAATTGGTGACCAGAATGTCTTCAGAATTACATAAGAAGCAAGTAAATAACTGTGCAAGAAAATCAAGTTTGAAAATAATGCTCCAGCCTAATATCCTTGCAAATGGAATAAGAAAGTCTGTCACAATACAGTGATAGAATGAAAAAGAATTGTTCTCCCTCCCAGCTGAAACTGGGTACTACAGATTTTCAGTCTGTTACAAATTTCAATAGCAGTTTGGACCATTATAAAGGGCTTAACAATCCAATTAGCATTTATATGTGAGACCTATTTGGTATTAATTATTAATTTAATTGGTACTATATTTTTCATGAATTATAAATTATAGAGGGGATAAAAGAAGATAATATGAAATAATTAAAGATTTGGGTTGCTTTTCTGATTGACCCCTGAATAGAAAAACTACAAATCTGGTTCAACTAATCAAGTCATTGGCAAACGATCAGACATTGCAGCTGCACAGAAAAACTTAGCAGGCAACTTGTATTGATTTCTATCTCCAAAGCAAAGTGAGCCTCCTTTCTGTGATGAATGATAGGGGAGTGAAATGCTAACCCCTTGCACAACACAAAAGTAAACTAGTGAAATCAGAATTTCATTATTGAAGTAAATGAGAGGTTGAAGTTGTTGGTGTTTCCACAAAGTGTTTCTTGTCTAGGTGACCTATTTCTTCTTCAAAGCACGGCTGGCTCCGTCATCCTAACATGAAATTTTATCGAAAAGAATAGGTTGGTATTGTCCTGCCAAACCTGTTCACTAATTGGCTTTAAAAGCGCTGATAGTAAATTTTACCCAGAATGACTTGGCAATTTTGCTCTAACTGTGACCATGGCTTGATCACTTGGCATGACACTGATGCAAAGTCAAAAGCAGTGTAAAATACTGCATTAACTGGTTGCACAGACTGTCAGATTAAAATGTCATACAAAGGCAATGGTCCACCAGCTTTCTTTATAAGTCCATTATAACACAAGAGAGCTTGTAGAAAGACATGCATAATTCCCTTAAACACGCTTCACATAATAGAAAGCAACAAATAGCAGATTATAACACTGAAGGCCATGTGTGTATGTTTATGAGTGAGTTAAAGATACATCCTTGGTTCACATATACTGCTCCATCAGTGAAATGTTATTAACCTGTAACATTAACAGATTCAAGCTATTCACAAGATGTCATGAAAAATTGGAGAACTGGAAAATGTGCAAGCAAGGTTCTGTGCATCCAGTTTGTTTTTCATAAACAGGGTCAGATTTTTGTTCCCTCTCTGGTAACTATTAAATGATGGATAGCACTTTTGTGATATTGCATTGGAAGTTATATTCCAATGAAGGTGCTTGAGGTGATTAGTATGATTTGGGACTGCATTTTCTAGAAAGAAAGCATGCGAGTTCCACTTTGCATTCATTTTGCGCAGGTTTCAAGACAAAATGAATGAGTATTGCATAATTAGTTGAAACAATATCGGTGTGAATTAATCTTAGGCATTAAACAGATTTCCATTAAAGATACTTTATGTGTAAAAGAGAAATGGGTGTTATTAATTAGGTGAAAGTTTTTTCACACTGCCATTTTTCCTTTAGGATGTGAATTTCAAATCAGCCCAGTTACTCATGGCTTATATAGGTTTGACTCTAAGTATACCACAGTGAGCATTACATCTCTGGCGCTTCTAAGCTATTTACATAAGTATGTGTTTAAAGTAGTTTAAAGCCAACAGATATGAATTATTTTGCTGCATTTTAAGTAATGTCATGTCAGGCAAAAAGAACGCCTGCCAGAGATACTTGTGAAGAGCTAATAAAGCCAGGTTGAGCAGCAGAATAAATACTACAATGTAAATCAATAGCCAGCCACTCAGTCAGGTTTGTTCCAAGTTTAAATGTTAAGTTCTTAAGACTGCCTTCTCTTGGTTGTGGTTACAGTATATTGTGGCCAGAGGGATGCCGAAGTGACATGAGACTTTCTCACCACTTTTAGCCTTATTGTATTGTTTCTATTGATGTAAGGCTAAAGGTTATAAGACCATAAGTTGTAAGAGCAGAAGTAGGCCATTCAGCCCATTTAGATTGCTCCACCATTCTGTGAGATCATGGCTGATCTGATAATCCTCAAGTCCACTTCCCTGTTTTTCCCTTTGATTTGTTTATTGAACTCTTTATGTCAGTCTTGAAAATACTTATCAGCCCAGATTCTACACCCTTCTGCAGTAAAGAATTACATAAATTTCCTTCTGAGAGATTATATTCCTCCTTACCTCTGTCCTAACTGGGTGCGTCTTTACTCTGAGATTATGCCCTCTGATCCCAAACTCTCCCAATCAGGGATAAACAACCTCTCTGCACCCACCATGTGAATTTCTCCCCTGAGAAATTCGTATTATTAAATAAGGTTACCTTTCATTCTTCTAAACTCTGATGAGTACAGATTAACCTACTCAATCTCTCTTCATAAGATAATCACTCCATATCCAGGATAACCTAGTGAGCCATTCTTGAATTGCCTCCAAATTTGGTATATCTTTTGTTAGATAAGGGAACCAAAACTCGTTTGAGTTTGATTTATTGTTGTCACACTTAGAGGAATACAGTGAAAAGTGTTGTTTTGTGTGCTATGCATTCCAGGTGTGGTCTATTGCCTTGTACAGTTTTAGTAAGACCTCCCTATTTTTATGCTCCATTCTATTTGAAATAAAGGCCAACAATCCATTTGCTTTCCCTATTACTTGTTGAACTCAGACGGTTGCTTTTTGTGATTTATGCATAAGAACCTCCAAATCCTTCTGTGCTGCAGCTTTCAGCAGTCCTTCTCAATTTAAATAATACTCACTTTCTTTATTCTTGCTGCCATAGAGTATAACTCCATATTTTCCTGCACTACATTCCATCTGCCATGTTTTTGCCCATTAGTTTAACCTGTCAATATCCCTCTATAGACTCTTGGTGTCATTCGCACCACCTAACTTCCCACCTATTTTTGTGCCTTCCTCAAATTTGGCTGTAATATGTCCGTTTTCCTCATCCAAGTCATTAATATTTATTGTGAACATACTGGTCTCAGCGCTGATCTCACTGGCACACCATTACTTACAAGTTGCTATTCTGAAAATGCACACCCCTTATTCCAGCTCTCTGTATACTATTAGTTGACAATCCCCTACCCATGCTAATGTATTATTCCAAAACCACGGGCTCCTATTTAATTTTAATGTGTGGTACCTTTTCAAATGTCTTCTGAAAACCCATATATATTTCATCCACTGCTTCCCCTTTATCTATCCTGCTTGTTGGCTCCTCAATAGGCTCTACTAAATTTGTCAGGCATCGTTTCCCATGATTGAGCCATGCTGACTCTGTTTGATCATGTTATGTATTTCTAAATGCTCTGCTATTATGTCTTTTATAACAGACTCTAACATTTTCCCAAAACAGTTGTTATACTAACTGGTCCATAGTTACCTGTTCACTGTTTCCTTCCCCTTGTAAATAGAGGTGTTATATTGGCAGTTTTCCAATCCTCTTGGTCCTTTCCAGAATTTAAGTATTCTTGGAAGATTACTACCAGTGCATCCTCTATCTTTGTAACTACTTCCTTTAATATCCCATGACGCAACCCACCAGGGCCAGGGACGTATCAGTCTTCAGCCACATTAGTTTTCCCAGCCCTTTTCTCTAGTGATAGTTACTGCATTTATTTCCTCTCCTCTTTTTTGTGCCTTGAATATTTAGCAATTTTGGAATACTATTTGTGTCTTTGACAATGGAGACTGAAGCAAAGTATTTTCAACTCTGTTGACATTGCCTGGCTTCCCATTATTATTTCCCAGTCTCATTTTCTAAGGAGCATTTGCTTACTTTGACCTCTCTTTACCCTTTTGTATGTTTAATGAAGCCCTTGATATTATTTACAGGTTTACCCTTAAAGTTTGCTTTCTCCCTCTATTATTTTCTTGTTTGTCTTTTGTCGGTTTCTTAAAACTTTCCCATTCCACTTGATTACCACTAATCTTTGCTATTTTGTATGTTTTTCTTCAATTTAATGCTACCTTTAACTTCCCTAGTTAACCATAGTTGGCTTATCCCCATCTTAGAATCCATCTTCCTTATTGGAATGTATCTTTGCTGTGAGCTGTGAGCGATTACTATAAGTATCTGCCATTGTTCCTTAGTCATCTTTTCTGCTGAACTCCTTTCCTAATCTACTCCAACTAAGTCTGACCGGATTCTTTTGTACTTACCGTTCTTTAAGCTGAGCACAGCTGTTTCCAACTCATGTTTCTTCATTCCAAACTGAATGCTAAATTTTACCATGTTATGTCACAGCTCCCTTGGGGATCTTTTACCCTGAGACCATTTCATAAACCTGCCTCAGCACACACTTCCATATGCAAAAAAACCTGATGTTTAATTGAATCCACTATTTATTGTTCTAGGAAACTCTCCCAAATACAGTCTATGAATTCTTCTTCATGGCTACCTTTGCCAATTTGATTTTCCCAATCCAAATGAAATCCACTCAACTACGATTAATGTACTGCATTTTTTTACATGCCTTCATTATTTCCTGACTTATTCTTTGTTCAACTGTATAACTACTGTTAGGTAGCCTGCCAGCTACTCCTAATAATGTCTTCGTATTTCTTGCATTCACCCTTATGAATTCCTGAACCAAAAGATCCCTTCTTGTTATCATAGGTTTTCCATGCCATTCTAACCAACACACTTCCCATTCAGTCCTTTTGAAAAGTCATATATCCCTTAATATCAAGTTCCCAATTTTGATGTCCTTATGACCATATCTCCCGAATGGCATAAAATCAAACTCATTAATGTGTATTTGTGCTGTTAATTCATTTATTTAATTCTGAACACCATGTTCTTTGCATGAGAATAAATTTGCCCCTTTAAGTTTAGGCTCACATCAATAAGGAATGCTCAAAAACTTAATGGTTTCACGGTATTTTGTTTCAGCTGTTCATAACTTAATGTTTTCAAAAGCATATGTTGAAGGTTCTCAATTGGATTTTATGCTATTTTAATATTTTGTTTTACAACGTTTTCTCCGACAATAGGTCTTTTTGTTATAGCAGTCTGTGTGGTCCCACATGCAAGTACTTTTAGCACTTGGTGTAACAACCGAGTGGAAACTCATTACAGCCATGTAATGAATACTTAGAAACTTGAATTTTTATGTCATTCAATTAAATAGACTTTCCTGATTGACAAGATATGAAAGTGTGCAATGTATTATCACTGGTACTAACACACACAGATTAAATTCTGCTCTGTTTGCATCTTTCCAATGAATTCTGCGTGGTCTTTCTCTTTTTGTTCATATGTTCTTTTGTTTCCGTTTTTTGAAAATAAATCTGTAATATCCCAGCTTTGATCTCTTATTCCCGGCATTGCTGTATTATCTTGCAGCTTTGATCTCCACATCTCTCGGCTCTGTTCCCTATTTCCAGGCTCCATCCCACAATCTGTCTTAACATTCCTACTTTTTGATTGATGTTTTTTTTTGATACAGCGATGGTTTATATTCCAAAATTGAATTGTTTTGGTCTTGAAAGGGGAATCGTACTGTGGGATGGACAAAGGTTGATACAAACAGCTCTCCTTAATTTAATGAAACAGCAGCTTGAAGCCCTATCACATTGGATCTCTCAGACAAGTGCTACATTCATATCAAGTTAATTCCATCATATTCCTTGTGGATCACCCATGATGTTGCTCATGTTGAGTCGCAGGTTAAAGTGTGAGGTTAGTTTATGTTATACATGGAAGTGAAGGAGTTGAATTCCATACTCTTGTCTGCACATCAGCAGCATACAAATGGAGCAAGACGATTGGGTGGAAAACATTTCCACCATTAAAATTCTTCTCCACATTCCTTTATTGCAATCAGCCCACTGAGTACCAACAGCACTCATTTGCATACACCACAGCAAGGGAAAGTAATGTGGTTTGTACCTGGTTTTAAACTTCAGTTTTGCTCTGAGTAACTTGAACTGTTACAGGATGCAGCAATTGCCAGCAGCAACCAATCATGACAAAAGTGCAGAGTTCAAGAGACGCATAAGTCTAGAAATTACGAATTTAGATTTTGCCAGCTCTTGGCTTTCCTTTGCATCTGATACCTGATAAATTCACAGAGTCATTTTGGTCGTACAGAACTTGAGTGTTGTTAAAAAATAGGGCAAATTTTATCAAACGTTTTCATCTTGCACTTAGGGCATATGCGAGAATATTATGAGAAAACACTGGAACGGAAAATCCAAAGGCATTTTGTAAGTATATTAGGGGCATGAGGATGACTAGGAAAAGATTAGGGTGTGTCTTTGATACCTAAGTGGCAAACTGAACTGAGGACATAAATGAGTGCTTTACATTTGTGTTCACAATAGAGAAAAATGATGTAGGTATCAAAATCAGGGAAGAGGACTGTGATATACTTGAAAATATTGCAATTGAGAGAAAGGATGTATTAGCATTTTTAGTGGGATTAAATTTGGATATGTCTCTAGGCCCACAGGAGAGGCTGCTGTGGGGAGATGGCAAGAGAGAAGGTTGCTGGAGACATGACATTAATGTTTAAATCCTCCCTGGACGCAGGAAACGTGCAGGAGGAATGGTGAACAGTTCATGAGGTGCTATTATTCAGAAAGGTGGTAGGGGATAAACGAGGGAACTATAGGTCAATGAATCTAGCATCAGTGGTAAGGAAACCATGAGAATAATTTCTGAGGGACAAAATTAATCTCCACTTGAAGGGACAAAAATTACTCAAGGATGGCCAACATGGCTTTGTCTGGGGGTGGGGTTGGGAGCAACATGCCTTACAGGTTTGATTGAGTTTTTCAAAGAGGTGACTAAATGAACAGATAAGGGAAATGCAGTGGATGTAGCCTACATGGACTTTCAGTAACGCTTTTGAAAAGGTTATATGGGAGACTTGGTCAAGAGGTAAGAGCCCATGGGATCCAGGGTAATTTGGCAAATTGGATCTAAAATTGGCTGAGTAGCAGGAGACAGGAGGTGATGGTTGAAAATTGCTTTTGTGACTGGAAGCCTCTGTCTGATGGTATACCACAGGGTTCAGTGCTGGGTCCCTTACTGTCTGTAGTGTACAATAATGATCGAGGCATGAATGTAAGAGGTTTGATCAGTAGGTTTGCAGATGACATGAAAATTGCTGGTGTGGCAGTTAATGAGGAAGAATCTCCCCGCATTCAACCTAAACTGTGGATCCGGTACGTAGACGACACATTTGTCATTATTAAACACAACAAATTAGAACAGACCCACCACCTCATCAACAGCGTATTCACAGGGATTAATTTCACAAGGGAAAAAGAAAACAACAATCAACTTCCATTTCTGGATGTTAAATAGAGCATATGACAAATGGCGAGTTCCAAATCTCTGTGTATAGAAAATCAACCCACACAGATCAAATGCTCAACTTCCACAGCAACTACTTAATGTCCACAAACAAAGCTGCATTAGGACACTATTTAAACAGGCCAGGACACACTGCAACACTCCAGAACTGCGCAGGAAAGAGGGAGAACACTTATACAAGATCTTCGCTTTAAACGATATCCCCGCAACTTCATCCACAGATGCCTACGAAACAGACAACAACAGGAGAACACAATATGCCCTAACACACTGGCCACACTGCCCTATATCAAGAACATATCGGAACTGACAACAAGACTCCTAAGACCACTAGGAATCACGGTGGCCCACAAGCCCACAGCCACTCTACGACAAACACTTACTATGATTAAAGACCCCATTCCCACAACAAGCAGAATCAACATGATTTACAAAATACCATGCAACGACTACCACAAGCATTACATTGGACAGACAGGAAGGAAACTAACCATCAGAATACATGAACATCAGCTAGCAGTAAAACGGCACAGCAAACTCTCCTTAATATCAGTACATTCAGAAATGAAGACCATCAATTTAACTGGGACAAGGTAACTGTAGTAGCCCAAGCCAAACATAGGTACGCATGGAAATTCCTAGAGGCATGGTTCTCCACCTATACTTCAATCAATAAACATATAGAATTGGACCCCATATAAAAACCCATGCAGATCAAAACCGAAAATGACAGTACTCACCATAGCGGGCCTGACAGTATAAATTCCAAGCAGAGTAGAATAACATCGCTTCATCGGAGGCTTCACTGATGATGTCATCTAGCATGGTGACGAAACGTCTGAACAAAAACAAGCCAGCTCGGCGAGCAAGTCAACAACATCAGAATGTCTTAGACTAAGGACAATATAGATAGTCATTAACATTAATAAAATTCATTAACAACTTGGATAATGCTATAAAAAGTCAAGTATCCAAATTTTCTGACAACGCAAAATTGTGCGGCATTGTAGATAGTGTTGATGATAGCATAGTATTACAAAAGGATAGTGATTGATTAGATGAATGGGTAAAGCGGTGCCAGATGGATTTCAATATAAGCAAATGTGAGGTTTGAAAAGGATAGATTGGGGTATTTTTAACAAAGTTAAATACAATGGATGTCCAACGAGATTTGGGGGTTCAGGTGCATACCTCTTTAAAATGCCACAAACAATGCAGAACATTGTCAGAAAAGCAATGGGATGCTAGCCTTCATATCTAAAGAGCTGGAGTATGGGGATGCAGACATCATGCTGCAGTTATACAAAATTCTATTTAGACCCTACTTAGAGTACTGTGAGCAGATCTGGGCATCACACCTTAGAAAGGATGTTCTGGCTCTGGAGGGGGTTCAATGCAGGTTTACAAAAATGGCACTTGGACTTCGGGTTAAGTCGTCAGGAGAAATTGTACAAATTAGGCCTTTGTTCTCTTGAATTTAGAAAGTTAAGGGGTGATCTCATCAAGGTCTTCACGATATTAATAGGGAAAGTCAGGGTAAATAAAGATAAATTATTTCCACCGGGGTTGAAGATTCAAGAACCAAGGGCACAGTCTAAGAATTAGAGCCAAGCCACTTAGGAGAGATATTAGAAAGCACTCCTACTTGCAAAGAGTAGTAGAGGTTTGGAACACGCTTCGTCAAATGGCTGTCGATGCTAATGCAATTGTTAAATTGAAATCTGAGTTTGACAATTTTTTTTATGAAGCAAGGGTATCAAGGGATATGGGCCCAAGACAGGCATATGGAGTTAGGCCACAGATCAGCCATGACCTTATTGAATGGTGGGATAAGCTCAAGGTGCTGAATGGCCTGCTCCTGTTCCTGTGTTCCTACATTCATATGGGCTGGTCAGATGTCAGAATAATGGCAAATGGAATTTAATCCTGAAAAGCATGAGTTGATGCATTTTGGAAAGACTAAGAGAGTACATAATGCATCGTAGGACCCTAGGAAGTCCAGAGGATTAGCGGGACCTTGGTGTGTGTATCCCTAGATCCTTGAAGACAACAGATAGGTGGATAAAGTGATGAAGAAGGGATATGGTACATTTGCCTTTATTAGTTGAATCTTTGAATACAAGAGCAAGAAGGCTATATGGAGGTGTATAAGACATTATTCAGGCCACAGCTGGAGTACTCTGTGCAGTCCTGGTTGCCACATAATCAGAAGAATATGTTTTCACTCAAAAGGGTGCAGTGGAGATTCACCAAGTTGTCACCTGGGCCAGAGCAATTTGCCGATGAAGAGAGACTGGATAGGTTGGAATTGTTTCTGTTAGAGCAGAGAAGGCTGAAGGGCATTTGATAGAGGTGTACAAAACTATGAGAGTCATAGAGAGTGTATGGAGAAAGAAACTCTTCCTCTTAGTTGAGGCATTAGTGATGAAGGGCTATAGATTTGAGGCAAAAGGGCAGAAGGTTTAGAGGGACTCAAGGAAGATTATTTTGTCACCCAGAAGTTGATGGATATCTGGAACTTACTGACAGAAAGGGTGGCAGAGGCAGGGACCATCATAACATTTCAGAAGCATTTGTTGATCATTTGAAGTGGCATAGCATGCAAGGATACTGGCCTAGTGCTGGAAAATAGGCTTAGAGTAGATCAGTGGTTGATGACCAGTATGGACATGAAGGCCCTCTCTGTGCTGTAAAACTCAATAACTCTATGACTCAAAACTATTCTTCATTCAATTTACATTACTATTCCCATCAATATTATGACTTATGCACAAACACATTAGGGCCTCATACATTGCCAAAGTACCCAGTCTCCTTATTGGACCACTAGTATTGGTATTGACCTAACCACTTTGTTGTCTGATGTCCATATTTTCCTAGAAACACTGTCATTTTCACTTCCATCGCAGAGAATTTGAGGTCTAATGTAACACTTTATCAATATTCCAACAGAAAATCATTAATTCATCATAGACCAGGCACTGCGGCTCTTTACTGATCTGTATATCTCACATTTACAGTTCATGGAGTGGTAGTTGAAGGAAGAAATTCCATGTGATGGATGATAAATAGCTAAATATACATCTTTGCACTCTGTGGAGATGAATGTGAATTTCCTAAAAGGTATCCAGAACCTCCCATCGTTAATCTCCATGTTGCAGCTATTAAAGCAAATATTTGAATCATGGTGCTTCAGTACTCCATACAGGAATATCTGGAGTTCCATAATCCAAAAGGTTACAGATACAGATTAAGTGATTTGCTTTGCTTTAAAGCTATAGTGATGGAAGCAGAATTGGATTCTTTTACTTCTTAATGTTGTGGTCTTCTAAGTATCACAATCAGCAGTCCCTCACAGACGAGGATGAGTCTTTTCCACTCTCAGGGTGAGTCTGAAGGTGCTGATATAGCTACCACAAGCTCTGTTACACTTGGGGAAGGTGGCGATCACAGGAAGTAATGGGTGGGATATTGGTGTGGCAGTGCGCTCCTTTCGCTGTTTTCACCTGGCTCCCATTTTTTCCTGATGGCAAGTCTCGAGGTGCTTGGATGTCTTCCCGGATGCTCCTCCTCCACTTTGGACAGTCTTGGGCCAGTGATTCCCAGGTATCCATGGGAATGCCGAACTTCACCAGCGAAGCCTTGAGAGTATCACTGAAGTGCTTCCTCTGTCCACCTGGGGCTTGCCAGCCGTTTCGAAGCTGGGAGTAGGGCACCTGCTCAGGGAGTCTCCTGTTGGTCAGGTGGACGACATGCCCAGGCCATCGTAGCCACTCAAGAGTGGTCAGTGCCTTAATGCTAGGGATGTTGCCCTGGTTGAGGACACTGGTGTTGGTGTGTCTTTCTTGCCAGCAGATTCAAAGGATCTTGTGCAGTGAGCATCGGTCGTACTGCTCCAGTGCCTTGAGGTTTCTGCTGTAGACTGTCCATGTCTCAGAGCCATACAGGAGGGTGGGAACCACCACAGCTCTGTAATCCATGATCTCAGTGTCGGATTCGATGTTGTTGTTCTCGAAAACCTTTTTCCTCAGGCAGCTGAAGGCTGCACTAACACACTGCAGGTGATGCTGTATCTCTTCATCAATAGCTATTTACAGTCAACATGAATCACTGATCCTTTAACTTTTAAGAGATAGTAGGAATTTTCTGAAGAAGGGTCTCGACTCGAAATGTCAGCTTTCCTGCTCCTCTGATGCTGCTTGGCCTGCTGTGTTCATCCAGCTCTACACCTTGTTATCTCCTTTAACTTTTAAGTTGTGTTTCACCTTTGGTTAGAGACAGAAAATGTATTAATTGTTTCTCAGGCATTTTGCGACCAAAATTGAAATCTGCAAGTAACTATCTGGAATTCTGACATCTGGATATTGATGGTGCTATTAACAACATGAACATAAACTCAGCCATGCATTTTATACCAGTCAGCATGCTTTATTCCCGCTTTATAAATTGTTGCGGTCCTTTGAAATTTGCGTTTTAACATTTGCCCTGATGAGTACATGATCAAAAGCTTCAGCAAATTATTTCTGTATTCAGCAATATTCAGGCTCTGCATGACCAAGTGACTGTTTGGAAACATTTTACATGAATTTTACATTTTACACTTGAAGTACAGTTTCATTTCTGAGTTATCATTAAAATTGATACCACATTTTTCATCTACATTTTCATCAATAAGATGACTATCTGTAATTCATGGAAACTCTTTAGCTGTGGATAGGTCGATTGGTGACATTGGTGTTTTTATTCATTTTTGCACATGATCCAAAGCTAAACAGGAATATATGTTCTAAGGAAGATGTAAAGCAGATTCAAGAATATTTGAACATGTTTAGCGAATGGGCAAGAACATGGCATATTGAATGTAATGTGCAAAAACGTGAGGTTAACCACTTTGTTAGGAGGAACAGATATGCAGAGTATTTTTTAAATGGTTATAGGTTGGAAAGTGTAGATGTACAAAGGGACCTGGATGCCTGTCGATAGGCCACTGAAGGCTAATATGCAGGTGCAGCAAGCTATTAGGAAAGCTAATAGAAAGTTTGCCTTTATTGTAAGAGAATTGGAGTACAGGAGTAGTGAAGTCTTGTTTCTATCATATAGGACATGGTCAGGCAGCACTTTGAAGGGATTTAATGTAGTTTCACCAGACTTGTTCTCAGGATGCAGAACAGACCAAAGAAGAGTCCATTGGACAAGCTAGGCCCGTATTCGCTCGCGTTTTGAACAATGGGAGGTGCTCTCACTGAAACTTTCAAAACACTTAAAGAGATAGACGGGGTAGATACAGGTGAGATGTTTCCCTTGGGTGTGAAGCCAAGAGCGCTGGAGGCACAATTTAAAAATAAGGTGGATGCCAGAAAGGTTTAATATGAGGAAAATGATTTTACTCAGAGAGTTGTGAAACTTTTGAATTGTCTACCACAGTAGGTTGAGGAAGCTCAGGATATTTGAATATGTTTAAGGTAGGGGTTGACAGATTTCTAATCGCCAGCGGCCTACAGGTTTATGGGGATGGCGTGGGTAAAAGACAATAATGTGTTTGATCAGCCATGATCGTATTGATGGGCTGAATGGCCAACTCTCGTTCCTATGTTTCCATGTTTCTGCCTTGATAAAAAAATATGTTGCAGTATAAGGTCACGGTTGCCCAGATTTGGAAGTTGTTTAATTTGAAATACAGCGATGATATAGGAATTCTGAGTAAAGTGCATTACAGTGGTGCATGTATACAATGTAAAATATTAATATTATTTTTCAAAATATACTGAAATGCAATAACCTCTGGAATACTTGAGACATTGGTTCATTTTCAGCTTATAGAGAGACAAACAATTTGGAACAGCATTTTTATGTTATTTTGAACTGATGCAGATCAGTTCAGGGGAAGTTCTCACTGTTTGTAGCTGTCTTCCAAACCCTAGTGTTAGATTGGAGACTTGATAATCATTGCCTAACGATTGTTATCACTTACAGTATATGATGTTCAAACATTAAATGGGGACTCATTTAGTTTTGTGGCTGCCAGAGCCCTTTCTACAGCTACCACTGCCAACTTTCATAGGATACATAATGATACAAGTTGACAGTTACACAGGACATGTAATGAATACAAAGGTTCATTTTTGCTCTGGTTAATTCATTGACAACAAGCAGGCAACTAACCATTTCCAGCAGGTATTATTTTCCGATTATCGCTTGAAGAAAATATTGGACTAAATTTTATCCTTTTTTGTTCAAATTCATCAGTTCAAAAGTACAATTGCAAAACTTTTGGGCCTCTGGATAAGCTGAAGATGAATTATCATTTGAATTATACTAAAAGTCACTGTATTGGGGCACAGAATGAAATGATGGCATTATTTTGCAGTGCTACATATGCATACCACGATGGTATGTTTTATACAGGATTACTGGATCTTTGTCATGTTTTGGAATGAGCACATTACTAAAGATGATTGTTTATATGATCATAACACAATGAGACATAGCCCGCGCCTTGCATGGAGGATAAGACTATAATCTGCTTTCCTTCATAGGGTTAGCAGCCCTATGTATTAATCAAAAAGTTGTCAAAACCATAATTTTCATCTGACCTGTACCTCAAATATGCAACTGTTTAAACCAATAAAGCAGATCATCCATAAAACCAAGCATTTGTGGAGAGCTGTGGAAAGGATGTTTCATATCATGAAGATAAATGTTACGTATGAGTGACTCACTGTAATATATATAATCTTGCAGTAAATCTAAGCAGGCACAATGGGATTGGTAGCATAGAATACTGGACTTATTGACGTAGAGGAAATGAAAAGCACATCATTGAGATTATTTTGTCCTGACAGTTGTTTCCAAATTCTAATATTGGTTTATTATGGTGAATAATGTTTTATACTGGTCAATAGAAATCTCCAATTCAGTCAATTATCATTGAATATTGGTCAGATTGCATATTTTGTTTAATTCTCTTCCTCTGCTTAAAATTTGAACAACAGGTTAAAGAAACTGATTTTCACTGACACAATGCAGCAACTACAGGAGCCATATTTTCCATTAAAGGTAGCTAATGTCAGTCTAAAGCATGTTTTAGTCTACTGCGTAATTGAGCAACATCATAAATGGATTTCAGTGCCAGTGCAATGCTAGTTATTCAGGCCACACACCCCAACATTCTGTTGTTCATAATAGCAGAGAGCTGTTGTATCCAATCAGCCTGCGCTTTCAAAACCCAAACACAATGCCTCCTGTTACCTATGGTTATCATGGATTAAACACCTACATAGAATCATAGATCACCTACAGTGTGGAAGCAGGCCATTCAGCCCATCAAGTTATACTGACCCTCTGAACAGCATCCAGCCCAGATCCCTACCCTGTCCCCATAATCCTACATTTCCCACAGCTAATCAACGTAGCCTGCACATCACGAAAGATTTAGCTTGGCCAATCCACCTAATCTGCACATCTTTGTGCAGTGGGCGGAAACCAGAGTACCCAGCAGAAACCTACACAGTTACAGGGAGAAAGTGCAAACTCCACACAGACAGCCACCTGAGGGTAGAACCAACCCCAGGATCCCGGCACTGTGAAGCAGCAGTGCTAACCACTGAGCTACTGTGCTGCCCCTTGTGATTGCACTACTCGGTAGCACTTGCTGATCAATCCTGTATGATAATAGCTACACTAATAATTAATGTAAGATAATCAGTCAGTCATAGTATGGCTCATTTATGTTTGTTAGAAGCTACACACATTAATACGCAGGACCAATTCTCTAAAATTGTGTTGAATATGTTGAAGTCTTGAAGCCTTTTAGAATTACCCAGAGTCTGGGGAGCCTATTGTTCCCTGATACTTTCTCCATGTTAAGACCTAAAACAATCAACACCCTTTACTTCTGTAATATATATTGTTGTAAGTGTTTAATGTTTGAATTTTTTTGTATTTATGCAAGATTAAAAGCTTCAACAACATTCTTATTCATTCTTGGGATATGGGTATCACTGGCAGAGCCAGCTTTTCATGCCCATCCCTAGTTGCTTTTGCAAAGTAGTTGTGAACTGCCTTCTTGAACCATAAGTACACCCTTAGGATGAGTTCCAGGAATTTCATGCTGCCTCAGGAATGGCAATATATTTCCAAGTCAGGATGGCCTGAAGGGGAGCTTACTGGGCATGGATGTGGAAAGTGCTGTCTAAAGATCCTTGGTGAATTTCTGCAGTGCATCTTGTAAACGGTACATACTGCTGCTACTGTGGTTTGGTTGTAGAGGGAATGAATGTTTGTAGATATAAGGTCAATCAAGTGGCTGGTTTGTCCTGGATGCTGTCAGGATTCTTGAGTGTTGTTGGCACTGCACTCATCCAGGCAAATGGAAAGTATTTCACAAGCCTACTGACCTGTGCCTTGTAGATAGTGGACGAAATGTGGGGAGTCACGCAGTGAATTACCCGCTGCGGGATTTCTCACCTCTGAGGTGTTTTTGTAACCAGTGTATTTATTTAATTAGTCCAGTTCAGTTTCTGGTCAATGAAGGCAACAGGACGTTGATAATGGGGGATTCAGTAATGATAATGTCATTGAATGTCAAGGAGCAACTAAAAATTGAATGAACTGCGGATGCTGTAAATCAGGAACAGAAGCAAAGTTGCTGGAAAATCTCAGCAGGTCTGGCAGCATCTGTAAAGGAAAAAACAGAGTTAAATTTTCAGGTCCGGTGACTGGTGATTTAAGTTCTGAGGAAGGGTCACCGGACCCGAAACGTTAACTCTATTTTTTCCTTCACAGATGCTGCTAGACCTGCTGAGCTTTTCCAGCAACTTTGTTTTTGTCAAGGAGCAACTGTTAGATTCTCTCTTGTTGGAGATGGTCATCGTCTAACATTTGTGTGACTTAAATGTTCCTTGCCACTTGTCAGTCAAAGCTGGATATTCAAGTCTTTCTGGAATTGAATTTAGAAAATTTCAGTAACTGAGGAGTTACAAATAGTGTTGAACATTATTAGTGAGCAAACATTCTAAGCTTATGATGGAGGGAAAATCATTGATGAAGCAACTGAAGATGATTACATCAAGGACACTACACTGAGAAACTCAGAGGGTTTTGTAGTGCAGTAGTAATGTCCCTGCTCTAAGCTAGAAGGCCAATATTTTAGTCCAAATTTGCTCCAGCGGTGTATAATAACAACCCTGAACACGTGAGTAAATTTCTATCCTGAAGAACTTCAGTAGAGATGTCCTGAAGTTGAGATGATTAACACCACAACCATTTCCCTTTGTATCAGGTATGACTCCAATCAGTGGAGATTGTTCCCCTGATTACTCAGGGCAATAAGTCTGCTGAGCTTTTCTAGCAACTTCTGATTTTGTTCATAGTTTATTTCCATCATCCTTTGCAGTGAGCTATGCCTTTTAAGCACACATCATAAGTGAGAACCAGCTACCCTATTCCTCATACAAGCAAGTGAAAATACGTGGGAAAGGAAGATTGAGTTGCAGCAAGCCTTGACAAGCCAAAAGCATCATCTCGGTAGACCATGTGAACAGGGGCCACTGAACTGCCTTCTCAGTATTTTCCTCCACCAATAACATCCAAGCTTTTGTGCCTGTCTGCATATATGTGTTAGAAGAGTTTTTTAAGGGGTTTAGAGTTTTAACTAGTGGAGTTATACGTCAATGGTTCATAGTTGTTTGCCTGTAACTAGCATCTATGTATCTGTAATAAGTAATAATTCCTGTGGTCAGTGCTTTCTGTCTACCTGGGTCTAACAAACACGTGTATTGTAGAGTGCCGCATACTTGAGAAAATATTTAACTTTTGAAATGACTCCAGGAATAGTGGAGCTTGATTTCCAGCATCCTACCCTTAAAAAAACACACTCATTGATTGTCTTTGATGGAACCTGTCACTTATAGTTCATATTCTGACCAGAAGACATCATATCAGAAGAGAAAAGCATCTTGTATTATAGCTTCTATGGCATGAACTTTGCAAAATTAAATGATCCTGCCCTGGACAAAAACTAATTAGAATTGGTTTTTTAAAGTAGATGTATATCCTCCAGCAGGCTGTGGGATATTGAAGAGCGGGCATTTGTATCTTATGTATTCTCGACTGCCTTCACCAATCAATCTAGAGAATAGGCTTGAAAACAACGCAACTGCGGTCCCTTATGTCACTTTATCCTAAGTGTCGATCATCCACCTTCTGCTGTTTGCTGGAGTTCACCTAGGCACCTATGAAATTAAACTTAAGCACAAAAGATATACCTTCCTTACCTAAGGAAGGTATTTCTTTTAGCAGAACAATCCCATTAACTGAGTATAAACTAGCTCCTGAAATCTACTGCTGCAAGATCATCAGGCAGGGAAATGGATGATGCCTGGGGTATGGAATACAAGTTTAGATTAAAAATCTCCCGCACCCCCCAGTAAAAATATCTTGACATGTGCAATAATAACTGAATTGAGATTGTAAATAGTTGGAGCTATCAGAGCAGGACAGTCTGATCTGTAAAGGTTACGGATAGGGATTTTATTGTTTTCATATTATATTTCTGCATGTGCTGTTTCTATGCTTATTTTAACTAGGTTTTATTGTCTGTGTAAAATAATACACAGAGCAAAGTTATACAAACAAACAAGTAGTTTAGTAACGTACTCACTGTGGTATAATGAAGAAAGATGTGAATGATAATAACGTATGTGATGCCGTTCTTATAGCAACAGTCACATTCTCTGAGAAGAGAGGAATGGTAGAACCATACTAGAGAGCATTAATTAGTACACTGTTCATTAGTCTAGCGGGTCTGTTAGCTCAGTTGGCTAGACGGCTGGTTTGTAATCCAGTGTAACACCAACAGCATGGTTTCAATTGGCTGAGTATACTGTGAAGGACTCTCCCCTCACCTGAGGTGTGGTGAACCTCAGATGAAACCATCACCACCATCAGTATTTTTTTCTCTCTCTCGAATGAGAGAGCAGCCCCATGGTCCAATAAGACTGTGGTGACTTTACCTTTGTATGAGTATAGAAGCAAGGGTTTCTTGACACTCCTGTGAATCAGAAAATGGTCACACTTAGATATGGTAAGACAGAGATAGAGCAGACTCGGAGGAGGGACTAAGTTAATGTTTCAAGAGTACAATACAGACTCCTGATGCCCAGACCCAATAGTGGAAAGAATCTGTGAGGACAGAACAACCATGGATGCAACTCAAACCAATCAGGATTTCTATCCTTGGAACAAAAAAATCTTTAATCAATGAAGCTTGGAACTTAAGTCAAAAGATATTCTCGAATCTCGGAAATAGATTCCACACGTTGTCCTGACCTTTCAAGGGTGGCTATAGTTCTCTCTAGTTTCTCTTTCATTAGATTTCCAGTTGATCTCAATATTGCAATAAGGGGTGTTTGACTTTGATATTAACACCTTCTCTTGCTGAAAGTAGCCTGTTAAAAAGGTTTCCATCTCTTAGCTTTTTATGAGAACTCCCAGTTTCAAGTTGGCAAACTTGCTGACATTTATACTTTGATTATAATTATAGTTACATATACATTACACTTGTAGTTAGGCAATCTCAATCTATTGGATAGAAAAAAGGGCTGATTTCTCCCTATTTGGATCATTCCTGTTTTGTTTAAATAATCCATGGGTCTCTGTATAGGCACCTGAAACACTTATGCAAGTTTAAGGGTAACTTTTGCTCGCAGTTTTCTACGAGTTAAGTGGAATTTAAATTAGCCTCTGGTCAATATTCACACCTCATCACAAAGCAACAACATGAATGATATGGTCAGCACTGCTGCCTTACTGCGCCAGGGATCCGAGTTCAATTCCACCCTCAGGCGACTGTCTGTGTGGAGTTTGCACATTCTCTCCATGACTATGTGGGGTCCCCATGGATGTTCTGGTTTACTTCCACAATGCAAAGATGTGCAGGCTAGGTGGGTTAGCCATGCTAAATTGCCCCTATTGTCCAGGGATGTGCAGGTCTGGGTGGATTCACAATGGGAAAAGCAGCAATAGGTAGGGGATGTGACTCTGCGTGAGATGCTTTTCAGAGGTTGTGTGGACTTGATGGGCCAAAAGGCCTGTTTCCACACTGTAGGGATTCTATGATTCTGTGGATTTTATCTTGAGAGTTGCATACAGGCAGGTGTTTTTGTTGTTTTGCCAATTTGGGAGAATAGTAGTTGGGCTGTGATTGTTGTGAATAACATGAAACAAATTTGCTGCTGGTCCATAGCCTGATCCTCAACCAGATGTAATAACAATGAGATGATCATGTGGAAGAGCATGATAACATTTCATTAGTCAGACTCCAATGACAAAAGCCTTCACTCATCTTTGCATCTTATCACATTCCTCTAGAAGTTAGGCAGGTAAAAAATCAGTCTGGTCCGTAAGGGATATGAAGTCTTTTTACAGGATTGATTATTGACGCTGAAACTAAATCAGACATTAGAAATGCTAAAAAGTGTGAGCTGAGGTTCTTTGCATTGATACAGACAAACCATTTTCTTTCCTCCATGTTGTGCCTTTCTGAACAATATATTGAAATGCCAGCTAATGATCGACAACAAGAAACCTGAAAGAACATTGAGAAGGGCAATATGTGTATTTATCAAGCCCAAGATCGAGCCCTTGTAGAAAGTGCAGACCCAGCATGGTTAAGCACTTCAGAAAGATGGCAATGTTTGAATTTTTAGTTTATTTCTTTATTTTCTGACTTAATACCAAGAAGGACTGTAATGTTTAAGTTTTAATTTTGTTCCTTTTTTTTGTACCTTGTTCTTAACTTTTTGTACTTAGGTACTTGTGTGGGTGACATGGAAAACTTTTCACTGTACTCCAGCACTTTTGAATTTGAACACACATGACAACAAAGTCTAACCCTAAATCTAAATCTTATCAAAGGAATAGTCATTTCAACAAACAGTACTGGTAAGCAAATATCTCACATTAGTTGGCTTTTTAAAAATTTATTCCTGGAATATGGGCATCACTGGTTAGGTCAGCATTCACTGACCATCCCTGAGGGTGGTTAAAAGTTAACCACATCATCATGATTCACATGTACATCAGACCAGGTAATGATGGCAAATTTCCTTCCCTCAAAGATATTAGTGAACACTTTTTTTTAATAACAACCAACAATGGTCAACATTGGGCCAACTCTTTATTGCAGTTTTCACTGAATTCAAATTTCACCATCTGTCATGATGGGATGTGAGCCTATGTCCCTGGAACATTGGCCTGCTGCTCGAGAATGTTAGTCTTGTGGTGACATTACCACTTCACCACTGCCTCCCCTGCTTAGCACCTAATCTAAATGCATGGGGGGAGGGGGTTTCTTTCAGTCCAAGATCTTTGAATACTCAAGAAATTTTATTGAAAGCAAAGTACTGTGAATGTTGAAAATCTAATGAAAATATTACAGAAATAGCAGAGGAAAATCCTACCTGGCCTGTTAGCATCTGCAGGGCAAAACACAGCGATAACGTTTTGAGTCATTAGAACTGCAAAAGAATCACATTTAGCTCAAAGCATCAACTAACTGTTTCACACAGGAAGCTTTGTTTGATTTCTCAGTTGTATCTTTTTTTTATGATAAAATATTCCTATAGCATCACCCTTCTGCTTCCTCTATTGCAGAACATAACTGGTCTGAGATAGTAAGAACTGCCAATGCTGGAGGAGCTGGAGGAACACAGCAGGCTAGGCAGCATCAGAGGAGCAGGAAAGCTGACATTTCAGGTCGGGACCCTTCTTCAGAGTTCCAAAGTCACACAACCCTCTGAGAGAAAATAATTCTCATTTCTGTCCTAATTTTGGACTGAGCCACAAGAGGAAACATCCTTTCCATGTCCACCTTGTCAAAATCATTCAGAATCTTATAAGCTTCAATCAACATCAACTTCAAACAAGCCTCACTCTTCTAAATACCGGTGGAAACAAGCTCAGTCTGTCCAACCTTTCCTCACGAGACAACCCACTCATTACAGCTCTCGGTCTTGTAAACCTCCTCTGAACCAGCTCCAATTCATTTACATTCTTCCTTAAATAAGAAGGCCCAAACTGTATACAGTATTTGATATGTGGTCTCGCAGAACCCTGAAGAGTTGAAGCATAGCATCCTTACTTTTATAGTCAAATCTATTGGGAAATTGCAGAGGCTGACATTCCTGCTCATCTGCCCTCAGGATCCCATTACCTGCCTCACGCACAACAACAACTTACTGTTCCTGATCACTGACCAAATCAGAAGACCCTTTCCTGTGTCATATGACTGCCTCTTAGGACAACTAATCCAGGTAACTTTCATTGTCTCTAATGCATCTCATGTTGGTATTTCAGCCTCCAGTTCATAAGCTCTGATCTGAATCTGCACTAATTTCAAACATCTAATGCAGATATGTTTGTCCTGGATCACAATGGTATTCAGCAGCTTCCACATGCTGCAGCCTTGACACATCACCTGAACCACCATCCTTAATGAGTCTTAGTTATTTAATTATATTATTCACTTAATTTTGCTATCTTTAACACATTTTATTAGTTACCACCAATACAATGTTAACATTTAATAGAAAAGACCTCAACCACATACCAGAGACTCACCAATCAGCTAGCTCCTTTCTCTGTAGTAGAACAAGAACCAATTCCATTCAGGTACAATGAATCGAGTTCTGTTTCTGATTGCCTGTTACAGGGTCCTTTTCTTGATTCCTCCTCTTCAAGAAGCTGTAAGTGTCAAGGATTCTTGGAGCTAAATCTGCCCTTCCGTCAGCATGCTATATGTTGTGGTCATCCTACAGATCTATCTGAGATGTCTTGGGTAGATTTATTGGTATGATTCTAAGTTACTGATACCAATAATGCCGACACTAAGTCTTTGGTGGAAGATAGGCTCAACCTTGATCAGCAGTATAGGTTTATTCTATAGAGCTTAATGCCTAGTTGATTTACATTTGAGTTTCATGACAGCATTTCTTTTTTTCAGTCTTGGGATCTGGGCATTGATCATCAGTGATGGATCGAGTTGATGTTTGTGGATATGGTGCCAATCAAGTGGGCTGCTTTGTTCTGGATAGTATCAATCTTCTTGAGCGTTGTTGGAGCTGCATCATCCAGGCAGATGGGGAGTATTCCATCACACCCCTGACATGTGCCTTGTAGATGATCTACAAAGATGTAGTCTTTGGGGAGTAAGGAGATGAGTTACTCACTGCAGTATTCCTGGCCTCTGACTTTCTGTTGTAGCCACTTTGTCTATGTGGCAAGTCCAGTTGTTTCTGGTCATTGGTAATTCATTGGATGTTGATAAGAACATAAGAACTAGGAGCAGGAGTAGGCCGTCTGGCCCTTCGAGCCTGCTCCGCCATTCAATAAGATCGTGGCTGATCCTTTCGTGGACTCAGATCCACTTACCTGCATTCTCACCGTATCCCTTAATTCCTTTATTGTTCAAAGAAATATCTACCTTTTTTTTAAAAACATTTACTGAAGTAGCATCAACTACTTCACTGGGCAAGGAATTCCATAGATTAACAACCCTCTGGGTGAAGGAATTCCTTCTCAGTTCACCTGCCATCCTCTCTACTTCTATCTTATCTATTCCCTTCATAATTTTATATGTTTCTATAAGATCCCCCCTCGATCTTCTGAATTCCAATGAATATAATCCCAATCTACTCAGTCTCTCCTCGTAAGCCAACTCCCTCAACTCCGGAATCAACTTAGTGAACCTCCTTTGCACCCCCTCCAGTGCCAGTACATCCTTTCTCAAGTAAGGAGACAGAAATTGCACACAGTACTCCAGGTGTGGCGTCACCAGCACCTTGTACAGCTGCAACGTAACCTCTCTGCTTTTTATTTCAATCCCTTTAGCAATGAAGGACAAAATTCCACTTGCCTTCCTAATTACTTGTTGTACCTGCAGACCTACCTTCTGTGATTCATGCACAAGGACACCCAGGTCCCTCTGCATAGCAGCATGCTGCAACTTTTTACCATTCAAGTAATAATCCTTCTTACTATTACTCCTACCAAAATGTATGACTTCACATTTATTTACATTATATTCCATCTGCCAGACCTTTGCCCACTCACTCAATATATCTATGTTCCTCTGCAAAGTTTCACAGTCCTCTGCACATTTTGCTTTGCCACTCATCTTAGTGTCATCTGCAAACTTTGACACCCTACACGTGGTCCCCAACTTCAAATCATCTATATAAATTGTAAATAATTGCGGTCCCAACACTGATCCCTGAGGCACACCACTAGTCACTGACTGCCAGCTAGAATAGCACTCATTTATCCCCACTCTTTGCTTCCTGTTAGTCAACCAATCCTCTATCCATGCTAATACTTTACCCTTAACGCCATGCATCCTTATCTTATGCAGTAGCCTCTTGTGTGGCACCTTGTCAAAGGCCTTTTGGAAATCTAGGCACACCACATCCACTGGGTCCCCATTGTCCACCTCACTCGTAATGTCTTCATAGAATTCCAAAAGATTTGTCAAGCATGACCTGCCCTTCATGAACCCATGCTGCATCTGCCCAACGGGACAATTTCTATTAAGGCGCCTTGCTATTTCTTCCTTGATAATAGACTCAAGCATCTTCCCTACTACAGACGTTAAGCTAACCGGTCTATAATTCCCCATCTTTTGTCTACTTCCCTTTTTAAACAGTGGCGTCACATTTGCTGTTTTCCAATCTGCTGGGACTGCCCCAGAGTCCAGCGAATTTTGGAAAATTACCGCCAGTGCACCTGCTATTTCTCCCGCCATCTCTTTTAGTACCCTGGGATGCATTCCATCAGGGCCAGGAGACTTATCAATCCTTAGCTCCATTAGCTTGCCCAACACTACCTCTTCCGTAATTATGATTGTTTCCAGGTCCTCACCTACCTTCGTCTCTTTGTCAATTACTGGCATGTTATTCGTGTCCTCCACTGTGAAGACCGATACAAAATACCTGTTCAATGCCTCGGCCATTTCATCATATCCCATAACTAAATTCCCCTTCTCATGTTCTAAAGTGCCAACGTTTACTTTAGCCACTCTTTTTCGTTTTATATACTTATAGAAACTTTTCCTATCTGTCTTTATATTCTGTGCTAGTTTTTTCTCATGTTCTATCTTACTTTTCCTTATAGCTCTTTTTGTGGCTTTCTGTTGACATTTAAAATTTTCCCAATCTTCTAGTTTCATGCTGTTTTTGGCCACTTTGTATGCCTTCTCTTTCAATTTGATAGCCTCCCTTATTTCTTTAGACACCCATGGCAGATTACCCCTTTTCTTACAGTCCTTCCTTTTCATTGGAATATACTTTTGCTGAGCACTTTGAAAGATTGCTTTGAAAGTCCTCCACTGCTCGTCAACTGTCCCACCATAAAATCTTTGTTTCCAGTTTACTTTAGCCAAGTCCTCCCTCATTCTATTGTAGTTCCCCTTGTTCAAGCACAGGACCCTGGTATTGGATTTTATCTTCACACTCTCCATCTGTATTCTAAATTCAACCATACTGTGATCACTCCTTCCAAGAGGATCCCTAACTATGAGGTCATTAATTATTCCTGTCTCATTACACAGGACCAGATCTAGGATAGCTTGCTCCCGTGTTGGTTCCATTACATACTGTTCAAGAAAACTATCATGGATACACTCAACGAACTCCTCCTCAAGGCTACCCTGACCGAGCTGATTCGACCAATCTACATGTAGGTTAAAATCCCCCATGATAATTGCCATATCATTTTTACAGGCATTAGTTATTTCTTTGTTTATTGCCCGCCCCAATGTGATGTTATTATTTGGTGGCCTATAGACTACGCCTATCAGTGACTTTTTCCTCTTAGAATTCCTAATTTCCACCCAAATGGATTCAACCTCATTCTCCATAGAACCTATATCATCTCTCAGCACCGCCCTGATGGCATCCTTGAATATCAGAGCTACACCACCTCCCTTACCTTCCTGTCTGTCCTTCTGAATAGTCTGGTACCCTTGGATATTTAACTCCCAGTCGTGACCATTCTATAACCATGTCTCCGTAATGGCTACCAAATCATATTCATTCACGATGATTTGTGCCGTTAACTCATCAACCTTGTTACGAATGCTACGAGCATTCAAGTAAAGTGCCTTTATGCTAGCTTTCTTACCCTCATGATTTCCAACATCTCTAATAATATCTCCTGAGTTATCCTTCCTTTTTGCTTCTTTCATAGTCTGCCTTGAACTTAAACCCTCCTGCACACATGCTAACCTGCTGCTTCAATGATGGTAACACCATAGAGTGCCAAGGAATGGTAGTTAGATTGTCTGTTATTGGAAATAATCATTGCCTGGCATTTGTCAGGTACGAATGTCAGTCCAAGTCTGGATATTGTCCAGATCTTGTTGCATTTGAACATGGACTAGTTCAGTATCTGAGGAGTCGCAAATGAATCATAGAATCATAGAATCCCTACAGTGTGGAAACAGGCCACTCAACCCATCGAGTCCACACTGACCCTCCAAAGAGCATCCCACCCAGAACCATATCCCCAATCCCTGCATTTCCCATGGCTAATCCGCTTAGCCTGCACACCCCTAGGCACTCTGGACAATTTAGCATGGCCAATCCACCCAACCTGCACATCTTGGGACTGTGGGGGAATCCAGAGCACCTGGAGAAAACTCACGCAGGAGGTGCTGAATATTGTGAAATCATCAGCTAATATTCCCATTTCTGACCTTATGATGGCGGGAAGGTCATTGATGAAGCACCTGAAGGTGCTAGGACACTACCCTGAGGAACTCCTGCAGAGAGGTCCTGGGGCTGAGATGGCTGATCTCCAACAATGACAAAATTCATCCTATGTGCCAGTTATGACTCCAACCAGCAGAGACTTGGCCCCCGATACCCATTAATTCTAGTTTTGCTAGGGTTCCTTGATGCCATACTTAGTTGAATGTGGCCTCGATGTCAAGGGTTATCACTCTCAACTCACCTCTGGAATTCAACCCTTTTGTTCATGTTTGAACCAAGGTTGTAATGATGTCAGGAGCTGAGTGGCCCTTGTGGAACACAACTGGGCATCACTGAGCAGTTTATTGCTGAGCAGGTTCTGCTTGTTAGCACTATTTCCACCAGTTTACCAATGATCGAGAGTAGACTGATAGAGCAGTAATTGGCCGGGTTAGACTTTTGCTACGTCTTGAGTACAGGATAAACCTGGACAACTTTCCACATTGTCGTGTACATGTCAGTGTTGTAACTGTACTGGAAAAGCTTGGCTAAGGGAGTGATAAATTCTGGAGTACAAGTCTTCAGTACTATTGCTGGAATGTTGTCAGGGCCCCTAGCATTTCCAGGATCCAAGTTGTCTCTAACTTTTTCTTGATATCATGTGGAGTGGATTGAATTTCCTGAAAACTGGTATCTTCTTGTGAGACGACATGCTCGAATTAAGAGGAAATACACATTACTATTAGTTATATGGACTTAGCACCCGAATAACAATTTGGAGAGTTTGGTAAAGACTGTTTACCTCCTGCTAGCAGCAATGCTTTCTATCTTGACTGACAAAGCTTATCTCATGATGTCAATTAATCTTTTCAGGTGCTAACCGTTCTATACAACAGTTGTGAGTGTAAAATCAATTGACAGTGTTTCTTTAACCTCACTGGCTATTTTCATGTGCTCATTGGATGCAAATATCACTTTCTGAACCAGCATTCATTGTTGATTATTATTGCAAAGAAAGATTGGTGGTCATGCAAGAGCTCAGCCACAGGCCAGCGGTGGTTGGTAAGCAAGAGATAGTACATAAGATCCCTTCAGTGTGCAAACAGGCCATTCAGCCCAACATGCCCACACCGCCCCTCCAAAGAACATCCCACCCAGACCCATTCCCTTAGCCCTGCATTTTCCATGTCTAACCCACTTAACCTGGACACTATGGGACAATTTAGCATGACCAATCTACCTAACCTGCACATCTTTGGATGTGGGAAGAAACCAGACTCCCGGAGGAAACACACTTAGACACGGAGAGAATGTGCAAACTCCACACAGACAGTCACGCGAAGGTGGAAATCGAACCCAGCTCCCTGGCTTTGTGATGCAGCAATGCTAACTACTGAGCCACCGTGCCGCCCATCACATGTTGGCTGTGCTGAAGATATGATAACAACCGCAGGCGATTTGTCTTAGGATCAGTAGGATCTGTTTGCTTTTGATGGTCTCAGTATAATTTGCTGTGTTTTGGGCTAATTTCCAAAACTACAATTCTTCCTTATAGCAGACATCTCAATTTTCTTCCAACCTTAACAACTGATTGATTCATACTCAGTTTTAGAAACACCAGCCTCAGGCTAAGAGGCACAGGATGTTGTTCCCAGTGCCACAACATACTTTCCAAAGACACTTCTTTATTACATTTTAAAGACACTTGTAGTGCCAAAGAGGCTAGTCCTTTTACCTTAAAAAGATGGAATCTCTGTTCAATGGCATTCGATTTCTCCTGCTGTGTGACTTGTTTACTCTTCTACTTTCTGGTGTACCCTATGAACCTAGGATTATGAATCTTCAGGCTCATTAGTTCTCAGGTGAAATGCAGGGCAGAAATTTACCAAAAATCAGGCTAAGTGTCAATTTAGTTTTCTGTCCATGAGCTGTTGTGAACTATCTTACACAATTCTCCACTGATCACTACATCACCGTGCCTCTGTGCTTATTTTCTTGCCATATTCTTGTAGTCCCCGGCAGCAGAAGTATTCACCACTGCCTGGACCTTCCAGGGTCCCTGCCACCGCTGCCGTTTTTAAAGTCCATCTCTCCGCCAGCTATAAATAGCCCTTCACATCACACATAGTGTGAGGAAATATAAAATGAATGCCTTTCAGAGCACATAAGTGGCACAGATGAGAGTCAATTGAAATTAGAATCTCGCAGTGGTAAATGTAAATTTTATACATCATCATCAATTTGATTGACTACTGTTTGTAATTGCAGCTATACAATTGAAGTGATGTGAAATACCTGTCCTTAGTGCCATATCACATTAGACCCCTGTTGAGGGGAGTACTACTCTTTTCCTAAAAGCCATTATAGCATTCCATCTTGTCATTGTTCAGGACTGACCGTGGCTCACCCTACAAACCATCTCGGAAGAACAGCCTGACTGATGAGTGACCAGACCCCTGATTGATATCTGTGCAGCTCCCTAACTGAATTAACACTAATCTCCTGGACTGGTTGCATAGCACCCCGGGACTGATTGTGTTCTACTTGTTGCACAGTGATATGGAACCTCTGACTATGAATGCCCCAAGCAGCATACTATTTATCCTGGACTGTTCTCAGACAACGTCCTTGACTTACTGTATCAGTAATTCCTGACTGACTTCAGCCCATTGTGACTTGACCATGGACTACTTCCCTTCAACTTTAAGACATGGTTATCTGGTTGAAGCACTTGCATTGTATTCACCATATAAACCGCTGACTCATGGTGCAAGGGTGGCATTGATGTGGCATGGCGCTGCACAGTATACTCCCTTAACTGATTGACCACTGGCAAATAGCAAGCACAACAAGCTGTCTAGGCATAGTGCTGAAAGGTCACAGCAGGGCAGAGATACAGTGAGTCTGTAAGTTCTGAATGAGACAGCAAGCCAGAAAAAGACAAGTCAACACAGAGTTGCTGAGAATATCCAAATAGGCAAATTTGAGTGAGTGCTAAGCAAGCAAGTGAGGAGCCCTGAAATGTACACCCCTCTATTCCAAGGGATGGATGCCTGTCTTTGTATCTAAGGGGTCTGGTAGCAATTTTGCAATGCTAGTGTCGATGGCTCAGTGGTAGCACTACTGCCTCATGATGCCAGGGACCCGTTTTCAATTCCAGCCTCAGGCACCTGCCTATGTGGAGTTTGCACATTCTCCCTGTATCTGCGTGGGTTTCTGTTGGGTGCTAGTTTCCTCCCACGGTCCAAAGATGTGAATATTGGGTGGATTATCCATAGTGTTCAGGGATGTGTAGGTTATGTTCATTAGCCATGAGAAATGCAGGGCTTCGGGGATAGGGTAAAGGGATGGGGATGGGTCTGGGTGGGATGCTCCTCGGAGGTTTGGTGTGGACTTGTTGGGCCAAAAAGCCTGTTTCCGCACTGTAGGGATTTTAAGCACAGTCTAGAAACCCATGCTATAAGTGATTCAGGAATGCGCCATGATGATGTAGTGAGGTTGGTGCACGCCCAATACCAACCTCCATGGACAGGAGTCGCTACCCTGCTCTGTTATGTTGGGAAATGCTGACCAAGATGGAGTCCTGGAGGAGCAAGCCAAAAGCTGGAGCCACCAGGTTCCCGCCCAGGCTTTCAGTTCAGGAATTGTTGCCATCTGGTGTCTCCCTGCCACATAAGAGAATAACAAACTTTATATAAATGAGGGATGAATCGATAATAACAAGATGTTAATACATGCAGATTGGCTTTTCATACTCATTAGTGAGATTCCTATCTTGCTGTTCAAATCTTGGCACCAAAATCAGATTTTCTTTTCGCAATGTCAAGAATCTTATTTTTCCGATCTTGCCATATTTTTCCAACTGACTCACCACTGCCCACATCACTTTGAGGCTGGGAAAAAAATTACCCTGCAGCGACAACTGTTCGTCCAAATTGTCCACTTTTAAATAGAGTTGAGGTTCAACTGTATCTGGCAGTGCAGCGATTCAAAATGTTCAAAATGGCAAGAGAATTCAAAAGGACCATGGGAAAAGGCTGTCCATTATTATCAATTCAGTTGGTTGTGTTGTAGTTTACACTGGTTACAGACTACCTCAGTTCCATTTCTACTAGAACATGAATTCTGTCAATTGTTATCTCTTACCATCCTTCACAGGCATTTTTACAGACTGATTTATATAATATTTTTCCCAAAGCTTGTCCAAGTCAAAGTGGCTTAAATTAATAACTTCAAGTAATGATTACAAGAAAACAGATCTAGTAATAATAGACAGGTACTAATGTTTTACTGTTTATGAGTTATAATGAAAACATGACTTTATTTCCATATACAAATGGTACAAATGGCTGTATGCCAACAATATCAATGGCTTAACAACTTTTAAATATTTACATTTACCTTTGGAAAGTAAAAATGTGTTTCTGAGTTCCAGAAAAAAACGGCTTTTGTTGTACTTGACCCCAATAGCACTCTCCCACTCGTAGAGAGCAACTTTGGAATGCCTTTGTTATCTCCTCAAATGATACACTGTATGGAATATATATGTTCAGGTTGCTTTAGGATTCTGAAAAGATTCCCTACATGACCCCTAAGCTCACAAGTCACATCTAGTTATGAAGCCTGGGTCACGAGTTGAATTAATTTGTTACCCTCTAATAAGATGGATGCTAATGCCACACTTGCATCTGACTTCTAAATCAATGGTTTTATGATTTCTTTCACAGGGACATGGTGGTAAAGAAAACGAGTAACACTTATGGGAAGTGCAAATTGTGGTTTTCTTGCAGAGATTTGTTACCAGTAACTGGCATATACCTAGCCTAGCCTCAGCATTCTGATATTTTGGCTCTCTGTTTTAACTCACATAACTAACCAACAGTGTCGTTTTTTTATCAGGGTTAATGGGTATTAGTAAAACTATGCCATTTACTGAGGAAAAACAACAACCAAGTATTGGCTGTGAATGATAGAAAGTTAATGTATTGAAGATCTGACTTATTGTTGCAAGCATTAATAGAAAACAGAAAAAAATAGTTAAATGAAGATGGTGAGAATAAATTGAATGACCAAGAGTAAGTGATATGTTACTTACATATTTGTTATAGAACCATTCTAGAGTCATATGGCACAAAAAGAGACCGGTCTGTCCATAGAGTCCATGCCAGCCAACAGCAACTGGGTTTATTTCACATCCTTCAATGTAAAGGATTGTCCTGTGAAGCACTGGGTGGATCACAAGAATGCCCAAAACTTCAAATCAGGGGATATCAGGGAAGAGGTGTTGAGCTCAAAAAGATTCCAGAAATAGGAAGGGATGAGGCCAGTGAGGAATTTAAAAAAAGAGGTTGAGAAAAGTTGACAACCACTGGTAACACAAAGATAATGGGAAAGCTACAACCAGTGCAGTTTTGCTTGAGCTGAAGTTTACAGAGGCTTAAGGATGGCTGTCTGGCTAATGGAGAGCATCGGAATAACTAAATCCGGAGCTTTTGGAGGCAGTTCTAGAGGAAGTAGACAGAATTCAGCTGTAGACAGAATTCAAACGTAGAGGACATAGACAGAATTCAACTGAACAAACAACCCAATAATCTGTAATGCATTGTAATCATTGTAACAGTACCTACTCACACCTACAGAACCATGTCATGCAAAAGAGTTTCACGCTGAAGGCTGAGGGAATATGGCTAATGGAACAGCCTCCTGTTCCAGTAAATTCTGAGCTATTCTTCAGGATCAATAACACTCAGATGTTTGTGGTTCTAGGCTATTAGGCTGTAACTCAGATACAGAAAAATTCACTTTTGATCACATTGCCTTTGCTGCCAATTGTTACTTACTGCTAGTGCCAAGGAAAAACCGATATGTAGCAGGAAAGATGAACAGTGACATTATTTTCGGCGAAGGCTCCCCTTAGTGCACATCAATGGATTTGAAATTATAGATAATTGAGCGCAGAGAGTGGGGAATGTTGTTTCTGGATTTTGTAGAATAGACATTGAACAGAAACGTTGCTTCCCCATTAAGGAACACACCTAAAATATTTTACAGATAAAGTTCTATCACATTTCAGTTTCTCCACAGGCTCTTTTCACCCTGCTATACCAAAGTGATCATGATCCTTTGAATGTCAATACATTTTTCTGAGTATTCCCAAACTGGCATCCATTAGCAAGGCCCCACTATGTGATTCCTTAGGCTGGATGTTAAATGCTATGACTGGGTGCATTTTCAGCAGGGAAACATGTAAAACAGGGCAGATGCCAAACCCACCACCTTACTACCCGTATTTGAGCTCACAGCTACAATACGGAGCAAAAGCTAGCACCAAAACTAGAAATTTCCTCACTGTATGGCAATAAATGGTTAAAGGTCAATGCCCTCAATCCTAACCTGCCCATGGTTCACTTGGGAACGTGAGCAGGAGTGTACAACAGTGTTCTTAAAAATGAAAAAGGGTGATACTATCTTAAAGGGGTGCCCTTCAAATACTGATGACAAGTCCCAGAAGGGAGTAATACACCTTCCCTCCACACTCCCAACAATCTGCAAAACCCAAATCACCCCATCACCACCACTACCCCCTTCCCCTTCCCTTCCCCCATTTTAATCTACTGGCTAAATATTCCTGATCCTTTCCTGTCAAATGTTCCCAGGTTTCCTTGGTTTAGGATCCATGGCTTCCTCTCTCGGGCACCTTCCTTAAGTCCCAGCAGTGGCCACTACTAAATCCAGGAAGTCCTGAGACTACAAAAGCTGCTGGGCAATCAGATCAGCCTCTCATTGGGAGAGGTGCAAATCAGCTTGCAACGTGGCCTACAGAGTAATATCACTGAGGGCAGACCTCGTTCTGGCTAGTGGGTTTCTCATTGGTGTTTTAGTCAAGGAACCGAACAGTTCTTAGCCAGCCCCACTAAATGCAATCTATTTGCAATCGATAACCCCCCTACTCAATATTCACAGGATCACTCACCCATTCTCCTAGCCACTCATCAAGAAATGCCCTCACTCATTCATTCATTCACTCACTCACTCACTCGCTCACCTACTCACCCACTCACTCACCCACTCACCCACTCACTCACCCACATATCCACTCATTCACTCACTATATCCACCCATACACTCACTTACTTCATTCATTCACCCACCAACTCACTCATGTATTCACTCTCACTCGCTCATTTACCTACCTTACTCACTCACTCATTGTGACTGACTGCAATCTGTGTGCCGGCGTTACAGGGCCCAATGTACTAATGTGCACCCCCACCAAACCCCAACCCTGAGTGAAAATCCAACCATTCAGGGTGATTACAGCTAGAAAATGTCCTGATTCTACTCTCCCACTTTGGAAGTGAAGATTCAGGTTCTGAAGAGAAACCAGACCCAGCCCTGGGAATTTACCAGTTTTTCGTACTATTCTTTTTTCTGAAACAGTTTTCTTAGTCTTGAATCCTCATCAGTAGCCATTTTTAGAGAATGAAAACAGAGGGAAAAGGATGGAAGAGGAACTGATGACAAGTGGTATCAGATGCATCACAAGATGAATTACAGCAATTAAGATATGTATAAAAGCGATGATGGGTTCCCCTCTCACTATTGACCTATGAGTGTTCAGCAAAGAGAATGTTAGTTGATCTCACCTCCTGTGTGACATTAGACTAAGTCTTGATTTGCATAACTAATTGCAAATACAGTTCATATGAAGCCAAAATTGGAGGGTTGGTTGGAAATATTGTCTTGGATTGGCCCAAAATTATTTTCTTTCCCCATGTTTTGCGGCCTAGCTTGCAAGTTTGGGAATTAGGTCTTTTTTTCGTATGGTCCTTATATTAGTGTTTGAGACTGTTTTGCTGCACATGTTGACTGTGGACCACAGTCTTTTCATTGCAGGAACCCTCCATGTGAAACACAAAAATGACTTGGTGAAGCTAAGCTCCAATGAACATACTCTTGATGCTAGGTATGCAGCAGTCTGAAATCATCTTAGTGTCAGAGATATAAAGGTATAAAAATAAATTTTAAAAGAAGTCCATCAGGGTCATCTAGCTGACCTATCGCAACCTCAGACAACATTCGTGCAAATTCTAACCATGGAATCTTCCAGAGGAGGCCAAATGATACAGTCAAAAAAAAAATATCTGATTTGGAAGAAACTTGGGAATTTTTCTCTGCAACTCTGATTAGGTCTGAACTGTCAGGGGCATTACCCAGGCCATGAATTAGCAATATGGAGCATACATTGTTAAATATGGGAATGGAAGAATGAACAGTGAAAAGATGAAAGAAGGAATGAAAACAATAACACATCCTAGGGCAACTGAGGAAGGGCTATTCCTTCCTAATTCTAATGCTTTATTTTTGATTCAGACTTCTATGGTTTGTATTTATACCTCCTTCCTTACCACCTTTTGAGGAGTTGGTGGTGAGCCATCTTCATGAATGACTGCAGTTCATCTGGTGTAGGTACACCCACTTTGCTGTTTGGGAGGGGGTTTCTGCATTTCTGAACAATTTTATCTTAAAAATTGAATGAACCGATTAATTGCATGTAAATATATCATTTGACATTGTTTTGTTCAGTCATGGCAGGTTTTACTTCTGATTCCTGGTTTTTATATTATGTTAGTAGATCCCACCTGATAGGCAGTTGTACAAGAGGTCAGAGCATGTCTGAGATAGGATGGAGGGAAAAGTAAATCACCCCAAGTTTCTCATTCTTCCTAACAGTGCACTGCTTCACCACCTGAAGTGTGCACATCTAACAAGGGCAGGCTAGGCATGTCTATTGTGATGGTTTAACTGATGGCAGGCAGATGATTCACTGAAACTATCTTTAGCCAGTACATTAGAGGCAGAACAGCAAGATATACAACAATCAGTCTATTTACAGCAAATAGCGACACAAACAAACACACTCCATTTGAAAAGAACCTTGAGAGTACAATTACAACATTTAAAAGGCATTGGAATGGGTATATGAACACAAAGGTTTGAGAGGGATATGGGTCAAATGCTGGCCAATGGGACTAGATTAATTTCAGCTATCTGGTCAGCATAGACGATTTGGATCGAAGTGTTTGATTCCATAATGTACATCTCTATGACTCTAAGCTTTATGTCCATAACATCAATCCCAGTTACTTCCATCAGGGTAATCTTCAAAAATGATTGACAAGGAAGATTATCCAATCAGCGTCTGCTGGCCTGAATATTACTGTCCATGCAGCTTGTGTTTGGGCAGGGGTGAGGGTTTGGTGTGTGGGTGTTAATATTTATTACCTAGACAAAGGCTTGAGAAAGGTTCTTTGGGTGGCATGCCAAAGAGTTGTCAGCGCCTGTGAAAACCGAGGTCACAATGACTTCCTGACTTCAGGAGAGAAAGGGTAAATCTGACAAAAATATAAGCAAGAATTGTTTCATAGCAATTTCTTTTCAAAAGTATTAGGGCCAAATAGTAGAGCACTCAAGATACCTACAATGCATTTCAATCAAACACAGATAAAAATAATAAATGAGGAAGTCAAGATCAAGCCATCAAAATCCTTGTATAAAGCTGCAATGAGGGTTTTACAGAACAACATGGAGTATTGTTGCAAGATCGATAGGTTCAGTGTAGCAAGCTAAAGAAATGAGAGTTTCAGCAGTGTGAGCGTACTATTGGAGGCTGATTCTTCATGCACTCTGAAAAAAACAGCACCTGCAAAGATGTGGAAATTCTAATCCTACAATAGATCACACACGCCTGTAAATATCCTGCAGAGAAACCATCTTTCTCTGTGGTTGTAGAAGTATCTCTGCAACAGCGAGTAGTGAAATTGTTGACAAGTGTAAAATCACTGAGTGCAAATTCTAACTGCGGCAGAGATGAATGGTTGCTTTTGAGAAGACTTGATCCCATGTGGGGTTCTGTTAAATAATGTTGCTGTGTTGAGAAATTGTTCATACTTTGAGTTTTGTGTTCTGCTCGTAGTAGCGCTCAGAATGAGGATCCATTGAGTGTGTTAGATATTCAGCAAAATGTTAGTTCAGTTTGTCCTGAGACAAGGTAGCTGTGCCCCAGAAGTATTGAAATCTTGCTTCAAACGTATAGGACCTTGGCTTGATTGTACCTGGAGTATTGTGTGCAGTTTTTGTCTGTTCATCTGAGGAAAGATACTATTGCCATAGAGGGAGTGCAATGAATGTTCAGCAGACTTGCTTTGGGATGAAGCAGTGTCTGATGAGGACAGATTGGGCAAACTGGGCCTGCAGTGATCTCCTTGACACTTACAAAGTATTAAAATAATAGACATGGTAGATGCAGGTAACTTGTCTCCCTTGGTTATAGTGTCTAGAACCAGGGAAACAATTTAAGAGGTAGGGGAATGCCACTTAGGTCGGAACTGAGGAGAAATCCTTTTACTGAGAGGGCTGTGAACCATTGAAATTCACAGAGGGCTGTGGACTTAGCTGTTGAATATGTTTAAGGTTGAGATTGGTAATCAGAAATCTTTCAATGATGCACAGAAAGAAGGAGATGGGATGGGTAAAAATATTGAAGTGTTCAATCAGCCATGATCATACTGAATAGGGGAACAGGCTTAAAGAGCTGAATGACCTATTTCTGTTCCTAAATTCATAAATCTTAAATTATTCCCTTTTCTTCCTTCAATTCTTTGAAAATGGAATATACTGGTTGTATTGTTGTCATGCTACACAGTATTAGTTGATGACCGACAGTGATTTGAATCTCCTGTACTTGAGCATCACCAGGGAACAATGCAAAATAGTCTCTAACGTTGGTCTACTCCAAGCTATTCATAACTTGGGTGTCAAAACAGAAATTGCTGGAAAAGCTCAGCAGGTCTGGCAGCATCTGTGAAGAAAAAAACAGAGTTAACGTTTCAGGTCCGGTGACCCTTCCTCAGAACATAACTTGGGTGTGTTGTCTATAACAATGTTGCACAGGAATTTTCTTTTTAATTTACCCTTATAGTCTTACAAGTTAAGTGCCACTCCATTAGCTTTATTTAAACGTGATAGCCTGGTTTGGAGGTTATATAGAGAGGTGTTCCTGTACTTTCAGAGGGGTGGAGAAACACCAGGGGCTGGATTTTCAGTCCATTAGAGCTGATAAAAGGTTACAGATCTGAAATGTTAAAGTAGTTTCTCTCCCCAACTACTGCCTGAACCTGCCAAGTACAATCAGCATTTTGCTTTGATCTCAGAGTTGCAGCATCTGCAGGACTTTAGTTTTTGTGTAGGCTTGGTTTTCCCTGTGAGCTCCTGAATCCCCTCTTATGCTCCAATGCCGGGGGGTGGGGCTGCTTTAGAAGCCAAATAAGGGTAAGAGATGAGTTCTGGATGCTGTTGGGCTAAAGAGGTCTGCCAGCCTGAAAGCAGCAACTGGATGCAATGGCAAAGAAATGAGAGACAGAACACTCCTACATTCTGATTGTATTTGTCAAATCAAATGTGTCTATATATTGTCACCGTTCAGTGACTGAATGATGGACTGCAAGCTTAAGGAATCTCATAGTCTTTGGTGATGGGTACAGCCTGCAAGTAAAACATCACCACCTTTGACCTAACCACAGCAACTAAGATAGGAGTTACTGAGGTGCCACAGGTAGATCTTTCCACTCTTCCAAACTTAAAGCAATTGAGTTTTACTCACAATGTTATGGAATGTCAGGCAAAGTTGCCTAGACTCAGGATCTCTCATTAAACAGCCCTCAAAGTTTTCAGAATCAAAAACAGAAATTGCTGGAAAAGCTCAGTAGGTCTTGCAGCATCTGTGGAGAGAAATCAGAGTTAACGTTTCGGGTCGAGGGACCCATTCTCAGAACCCTTCCTCAGTTGAGTTCTGAGGAAGGGTCACTTGATCCAAAATGTTAACTCTGATTTCTCTCCACAGATGCTGCTGGACCTGCTGAGCTTTCCCAGCAATTTCTGTTTTTGATTCTGATTAACAGCATCCGTAGTTCTTTCGCTTTTTACTCAGAGTTTTCAGTTTCTTTTTATCATCTTTCAGATGAAACGATAAAACAAAGCTCAACCTGCTGCCTTAGGTGGAGAAAAAAATGATCCAATGTCAGTATTTCAAACAAGAGCAGGGGAGTTCTCCTCATATCCAAACCAATGTGGCTGCCACTTTTCTTATGCTACACTTCAGGAGTACTTCAATAGTTACAAGAGACTTTGGAATGTCTTCAGGTCAGTCAAATAAAAGAAAACACGTAAGTACTCTTCCATCTTTGCTTTTGTCTTGCCTTCCAGTGATGTTTGTCAGCAGAATAGTTCAAACAGTATAAAGTGACAATACACATCTTTGAACAGAAGTAGATTTAGCATGTCATGCACCTTAAGGAGGAGATTTGGCGAAGTGGCAGATCACCTGATGTTAGGAGGGGTGATGGCTGACAGGGTTTACTGGAAGGTCAGGCCAGGCTGCTCTCGTTATTAAACAGATGGTTTCATTCAGTTCAGTGTTTACGTGTCCTGTGAGAATGTCTGGACCACTCTGGCAAACAATTCTCTGAGAATTCAAGAAAAATATTTCTCAGAGAAGCGAGATATTTTATTATTCTTTTATGGGATGTGAGGATTACTGGCAAGGCCAGGATTTATTGCCCCCATCCCTAATTACATTTGAAAATGTGATAGTAAGCTGCCTCTGTGAACCACTGCAATAATTGGGATGTAGGGAAGCATACTGTACTGTTAGGAAGGGAGTTCCAGGATTTTGACCCAGCAACAGTGAAGGAACAGTGATATATTTCCAAGACAACATGGTGTGTGGCTCAGAGATAGTGGTGTTCCCATGTCATACTGCCCTTTGTCATTTTAGGTGGTAGAGGTGACTGTTTTGGAAAACGCTGTCAAAGGAGCCTTGGTGAGTTACTGCAGTGCATCTTGTAGACTACAACACTGCCACCATCATATATCAGTGGTGAAGGCAGTAAATGTTGAAGTCGGTGAATGGGGCTTGAATCAAGCGGGCCACTTTGTCCTGAATGGTGTCAAGCTTTGAGGGATGTTGGAGATCCAGGCAAACGGAAAGTATTCCAATGTAAGGGTGCCTAATTAATAGCCACTGAAGGCCTTGCTCCTCTCACTGGCACAAAGGTTATGCCATGAACCAATTAATAATCCAATGATTAAATTGATGAGGGGATATTGGCCACGCAGAGATCAGCTTGCTCCTTAGCAATTCAAGAAACCATGCCCTCACTGCAAAATTCCAGTCAAGGGGTGAAATTGATCCTCATCAATAGTGTAAAACGAGTGATCAGACACTGACAAACTGGCTTACATTGCCAACAGGCTTGTTTTCGGTTGTTAAGGCTAATAGAAAATTCATTCAGACACAACAAAGTAAAACCTACAAAGACCAATTCAGCCTCTGAAAACTTTGAGTGATCACAAATTAACTACAGAGTGAACCTAAGCAGCTTATTTCAGAAAAAAAGACACAGAATTCAGGATTTTCTGCTTTGTAGTAAGTGCATGACAGTGAGCATCTTAGACGGCATCACGTCCATTACAGCCTGTGGTGAATTTTGTTGTACGATCTTCTGCTCATCATTTCAGATGCAAGCAGGCTCTGTGACAACTCAAACAGCAAACTTTGTGCAGTTGGTGGAGGCTCTTACCCTCAGCCAGCACCTTCTGCGGTTGAAGGCTCTGGCAGGCACCAAGGCAACCCATTAATTCGATGCAATCCAGGAGCTCCACCGTGGTGGTAATCATTGCTCTCACAGCCCTCTCCCCTTTCCCCATCATCCCTGGAGATGTCTGACAAGCACCAGAAAGGTGGTTCCTTACTTCACAGATGCATCATTGAACATACTGCTCTGGGCTGTCCAGGCCAGAAAGGTGTGCTCTGTCTCCCACTGATGAACAACAAGAGCCCTCCTGGGGGTCAATCAGATCCTGTCTGGCTGAACTCTGACATATAGAAGGAGATCTTCCTTCAATTCTATGTCCTCATCTTCCTCCTTCGAAGACTATTCCCTTTCCCCAGTTCTTCAGTTCCTCTTGACATCAAGGCTGCATTTAACCGAGTGTGGCATCAGGGAGCCTTAGCCAAACTAGAGTCAATGGGAATCAGAGGGAAAACTCAGGGTAGTGTCCTAGGCACAGCCATCTTCAGCTGCTTCATCAAAAACCTTCCCTCCATCGCAAGGTCAGAAGTGGGGATGTTCGCCAATGATTGCACAATGTTCAGCACCATTCACAAATCCTCAGATACTGAAGCAGTCCATGTTAAAATGCAACAAGATCTGGACAATAGCCAGGTTTGGGCTGACAAGTAGCAAGGACCATTCATATCACCCAAATGCCAGGCAATGACCAACTTGAATAAGAGACCATTGCCCCTTGACAATGTCACCACTGAATACCCACAAATACAACAGCCACAAAAGGAGGTCAGAGGCTAGGAATACTGCAGTAAGTAACACATAACCTAACACCCCAAAGCCTGTCCACCAGCCACAAGGCACAAGTCAGGAGTGAGATGGAATACTCTTCATTTGCCTGGATGTCTGCAGACCCTACAATACTCAAGAATCTTTACATCATCAAGGACAAAGAAGCCCACTTAATTGGCACTACATCTACAAATATTTACTCTCTCCTCCCCCAACGCTCAGTAGCAGCAGTGCATACTTTCTACAAGACACACTGCAGAAATTCACCAAGGTTCCTTTGTCAGCACCTTCCAAACCCACGACAACTTGCGTCTAGAAGGACAAGGGCAACAGATACATGGGAACACCACCACCTGCAAGGTCGTGTCTAAACCACTCACCATCCTGACTGGGATGTGCATCAATCACAATAAGTATTGTGATATTGTGATGAGCAACCCTCCCCCCACCTCTCTTGATTGACTGAGCACTAGCCCTGTCCCACTTTCAAGCTTGGCCGTTTGGTTAAATGAATGAGCAGTGTGTTTGCCACACAAGCAGCTGGCACACAGAATGCAGAGCACGGAGACAACTCCCCCTCCACTAGTGAGCAGCAATATGGCACTTTGGCTGAAGTGTTAGTCCGCTAACAGATAGGTTAAGGTAAGGGAAGGCTGTGTGGATGCATGTCTGTGCTAAGTGAGCAAGCAAGAGAGCAGCGAGCAGCCCTGAGCCATCACCTGGGTCCAGTCCACGAGCTGGTGTCTGTTTCTGCACATCAAGTGTGCTTGCAGCAATATTTCAATGCTAGCTTCTGGGTGCCCTGAAAAGCAAGTCTATGTATCCCAAGCATCTTGCAACTAGATTTAAGGGGTGCCATGAGGATGGCAAATGCCAAATGTCAATACTTGTCGATGTGGAGTACAAACAGCTGGAGCCCATGGATCATGCCCTGATCCAGGTTTAATGACAAACAACATAGAGGTTCCTCACAGCCAGCCGACCAGCTGACTTTGACAGATCCCTGCTCTGACCTCTATCTCAAGAATTCTTGATGTCCACCTTTTTCGATGTGTTTGGTAAGATTGAAAGCTGAATATGGCACTAAGAAGGCATTTATTAATCTATAATCTTCATTAACTTTTAACTTGCTGCTGCCTGGTGAGATACTCACCACGCTACTCAGCAAATGCATAAAAGATGGTGAGGTGCTCCTGACATTGAGATGGGCCTCAGCAGACTTGTTGCACAACTTTGCCATAAATCTCATCAGGGCCCACTTTACTCAGACACCGACAAGATTATACATGTTGTTAAGGGTGATTGTTATGTCATGTAATGGCTCTGAAGGGGCTAATGTCATACCATCATAGGGTCATAGAGATCTACAGCACAGAAAAAGGCCATTTGACCCATCAAGTCTGTGCCAGTCAGAAACAAACACCTATATTCTAATAAGTTGCACTGACTCCATTCATTCAGGGTTGGCTCTCACAGTCTCTAGGTGGAGACAAGGAGCTGTCGCCTTGCTTTTGGAGAGAGCAGATACATCTGTTGCAGCCCCCAATAAGTATAAGTATGCCAGCCCAAATGTAATTGCACTTATCTATTAAATCTCCTCGTTATTTGAGAACAGTACCTTTTCTATAGATACTCTGCAGTGGTATATCCTCTACCACTAATCATCAGATAGACCCTAGACAAAGCAAACACAAAGGAGAGTTGGTAGCAGCAAATACATCTTAGTCACTACCACATTCTGATAGAGGAGGCAAATACTGCAAGGGTCCAGGACTGGAGAATACCACAATGATTACAGTCCTTTTTAATTAAAGAAATATTCCCAAAGAAATGTACAAGGTGATCCATTCATATATAAATTAGAAAAGTACACAATATTTTCAGTTAAAGATTATCCACAGACTTCATGTCGGCATTGCTATAGCTCCCTCTAGCAGTCATGCTGGGTAAAGAATATTGGAGAAAGCAAAAGGCTCAACTGAATCAATGGTCCAAGATGGTTAAAGTATTTCTTGTAGAGTGCTGCTGTTTGTAATTAGCCTTGTGAGGGCTGGGAATGTCAATGGATATGACGGATATTCATCCAACCCAATATCTTGAAGTACTCAGATATGTGGTGAAACTACACTAGCTCATTTCTAGTCTAAGGGAAAGCAGATTATTATTTGAATGGCTGTAAATTCAGAGGGGGGAATGTTCAGCCTGACCTGGGTGTCCTTTTGCACCAGTCACAGAAAGTAAGCACACAGATACAGTAGGCAGTAAAGAAGCATATTATATATTGGCCTTCATACCGAGAGGATTCGAATACAGGAAGAAAGATATCTTGCTGCAACTACACAGGGCATTAGTGTAACCACACCTGGAATATTGTGTGCAGTGTTGGTTTCCTTATCTGAGAAAGGATGTTCTTGCTATGGGGAAAATACAGCAAAAGTTCACCAAATTTATTACAGGGAAGGCAGGACTGACAAATGAAGAGAGACTGAGTCAGATAGGATTGTATTCGCTGGCATTTAGAAGAATAAGGGGGAATCTCATACAAACCTATAAAATTCTAACAGGACTAGACAGATTAGATACAGGATGGTGGGGGAGTCCAGAATCAGTGGTGATAGTTTAAGGATAAGGGGTAAAATATTTCGGACTTAGATGAGTAGAATTTCTGCACACAGAGAGTGGTGAGCCGATGGAATTTGCTACCTCAGAAAATGGCTGAGGCCAAAACATTGTGTTTTCAGGAAGGAGGTAGATATAGCTCGAGTGACTAAAGGGATCAAGGGATGTGGAGGGAGGGCAGGAATACGGTATTGATCACGATGATCAGCCATGATGATATTAGATGGCGGAACAGATTCGAGGAGTCAATTGGCCTACTCCTGCTCCTATGTTTCTAAATAAATCACCTGAACTGCCTTCAGTGGAAGGGAGATGGTGAGAACTTTCGTCAGAGATGCAAATGCCTGAAATGTTGGTGGAAGAAGATTCAAACATAACTTCTCAAACTAAGTTGGATGAATAGCCGGAAAGGGTTCATCTATGCATGGCTTTGGGAAAAGAAACAGATGACTGCCACTAAATGGGTGGCTGTTTCAAAGATTTGGTGCAACTGCAATAGGCCGAATGGCCGTACTATGTATTGTACATTTATATGATTCTGTAACCAGAGAACTTCAGGACTTGATTCAACTGAAAAGTTGCTGAAGTAGCATAATCACATGAAATATTGTAGAAATTGAGACACTGCGGAATGTAGGATACTCAGAACTGTACGGCAGCAAGTCATCAAAGTTTTACAAATAGAACAGGGTCGGGGGGGAGGAATTGATGGGGAAGAAAAGGTGAAACAAAAATATTTATATTGAAAACATCAGACAAATCTTACACCATGAAAAACAAAAATTAGTTTGGAACATAAGACATATCGAGATAAATCCTTGGAAATTGTCCTGTTCAGATTAGAATGTCATTTCTCTGATTTATACCTTGAACTTTGAAAGAATCTCTGAAAGTATTGCAGTTTACAGAATGATCAGACAATAAGGTGAAAAAGATTGAAGCAATTAAGGAGTGGAATATTGTAGGTTGTTGAACAAAATAAATTTCCTTAGACCCCTACTTTATGCACCCTGTATAGACTGACAAATTTTGGTATCTGAATGTGAGTTTGTGCCAGAATTTGGTAGGTAATTACATTTGGCAAGTCGCAAGAAAGTTGATACCAAGTATCAGTCACATCAGAAAATTAAACAAAATATTGAAAGAATTACTGGAAAACTATCAATATTATTTTTATTTCATTCTGTTTCATTGAAAAATCAAAATGCTTTCAGATTTGCAATTACTTTCGAAGTTTCTTTTCATTTTTGTCTTCTTTTAATAACATTCCATTTTAGTCCAAGGTTTTATATAGGGATTGAAAGAGGGAAGTATATCAGTCAACCACTAGGGGGTACTAGGGTCATGGATTTTATTTCATAATTCAAATGCTGGGATTTTCTTCAGATTTTTCTGATTCTTTAGAAGCGGTTGGATGCCTGAAGTTTAGGACACTGATTATCAGGGGTTTCCTGTTGATGTAGATTTCTGGTTTGACCAGCAAGGTTTGTGTTTATTATGGAGTTAACAAAAAAAAACTCTGTGCTCAGATCAGAAAAAAAATTCAATGTTCCAACATCAATTTCTTGCAAATCACTGGCATTTCTTTTTAAATGATGTACCGCACAAAAAGTGTTGCATGTTGTTTGCATTTGACACCCTATTTTAAGAATCAGAATGACGAGCTATAGGGAGAGGCTAAATAGTCTGGGGTTATTTTCCCTGGAGCATCAGAGGCTGAGGCGTGACCTTTTAGAGATTTATAAAATCATGAGGGGCATGGTTAGGGTGAATAGACAAGGTCTTTTCCCTGGGATTGGACAGTCCAAAACTAGAGGGCATAGGTTTAAGGTGAGAGGGGAAAGATTTAAATGGATCTTAATGGGCAATTTTTTCATGCAAACTCTGGTGCCTGTATGGAAAGAGCTGCCAGAAGAAGTGGTGGAGGCTGGTGCAATTAGAAAATTTAAAATGAGTATATGAATAGGAGGGGTTTAGAGAGACACGGGTCAAATGCTGGCAAATGGGACTACATTAATTTAGAACTGAGGAACTGAGGAAGGGTCACCGGACCCGAAACGTTAACTCTGTTTTCTCCTTCACAGATGCTGCCCAACATGCTCAGCTTTCCCAGCAACTTTGTTTTTGTTCCCATTGTGATATGTTGTTTCTACTGTAGAATACACGAGGGGGTTACCTCTTCAGTCAAGGACTGCAATGTTGGAAAGAGGTTTTTGGAAGAAATGCTCCAGTCGCCTGAGCCTGGCAGCCCCTAGCAGATCATAGATTTGGGGCAGCTAACAAAGAATACCACAATCAACCTGCAATGAACCAGGAAAATGGGTTCTAGGCCTTGGGCTGTAAATGATAGTTCTGACTTCTGGATTGTCTGATTTTTAAGAAATCAGATGTCTAAGGCCCAATGTTGAGTTGTTCACTACAAATAATAATTAGTTATTTATTTCTAAACTGTGTTGGGTTATTGTGAACTGTTACTTCATCTGAGTATTACAATGGAGACAATCTTTCCAATGAGCTTGGTTTAGGCACTGGGAATTCTACCAATGAACCAGAGAATGATTCCCAGATGCCACTTTGTGACCCACCAAAATTCTGGCATAGACCTCCAATTTTGAGTGAGTTAGAAGCTAACAGCCATCCCTATACACCTGTACATCTGCTAATGTGGCCTATTGTATCCGCTGTTCCTGATGTGGCCTCCTCTACATCAGGGAGACCAAGCGGAGACTCGGAGACCGCTTTGTGGAGCACCTATGCTCGGTTTGTGACAAACGATAACACCTTCCAGTCGCGAACCACTTCAACTCCCCCTCCCACTCCCTGGATGACATGTCTATCCTAGGCCTCCTCCAGTGTCATAACGATGCCACCCGGAAACTGGAGGAACAGCACCTCATATTCCGCCTTGGAACCCAACAATTGTCTCAATGTGCACCGTACTAGCTTTAAAATCTCCCCACCCCCGACCTCATCGCAAGACCAGCTCCACCTCTCATCCCTGCCTCCTTGACCTGTCCGTCTTTTCTCCCTCCCACCCGCCCCTCCCACCTCACTGACCAACCCCCACCCCCACTTCCTACCTACACTCACCTTTACTAGCTTCATCCCCGCCTCCTTGACCTGTCCGTCTTCTCTCCCACCTATGTGCTCCACTGTCCACCTTCTATCACTGCGCCCCCCCCTCCCTATTTATTTCAGGATCCCCTTCCCCTCCCCCATTTCTGAAGAAGGGTCCCGACTCGAAACGTCAGCTTTCCTGCTCCTCTGATGCTGCCTGGCCTGCTGTGTTCCTCCAGCTCCACACCTTGTTATCGCAGATATTAATGTGATGTTTTTTCAAGTGCCAAAGTATGAAAAACAATTACAAGATCTGGCTTTTGCTCCAGGTTTCAAGTCCATTTTGACCTTTAAACAGGCCCAATATGGGGAACAAACTAAATAAAGCACAGAAAAACCAAAGAACTGCAGACGCTGGAAATCAGACACATAAACAGAAATTGCTAGAAAACCTCAGCAGGTCTGGCAGCACATGTGCAATAAAAGCATTTTGGGTCAAGTGATCCTTTTTCGGAAACCTGTCCTCCTGAATAAAAGGCAGAGTGCTGGGAAAATGTGGAGGGAATGATCACACTGAGTCTCTGGCTCATACACATTTCAGTTCAGAACAGATAACTCCAACTTGTAGTAACTACAATCTGGTCAGTGGACATTAGCAGGTCTTACTGAATGTAGATATATACAACAGATGGTTAAAAAAAAACTCTGGAAAACTACAGACTCAGGTTCCAGGTCCATGTGATCTGACATTACCATGACAACTCCATAAGACCATAAGATGTTAGAGCAGAAGTAGACCATTTAGCCCATCAAGTCTGTTCTGTCATTTAGTGAGGTCATGACTAATCTAATAATCCTCAATTCCACTTTCCTGCCTTTTCCCCATAACCCTTGATTCCCTTACTGATTAAAAAATCTGTCTATCTCAGCCTTGACTATACTCAATGGCCCCACCTCAATAGCCCTCTGCAGTGAAGAATTTCACAGATGAACTAAACTCTGACAAAAGAACTTTCTCCTTATCTCTGTCTTAAATGTGGGGCCCCTTATTCTGAGACTATGCCCTCTGGTCCCAGAGGGGGAAACAACCTTTCTGTATCTATCCTGTCAAATTGCTTGAGAATCTTATATGTTTCAATAAGGTCACCTCATTCTTCCAAACTCCATTGAGTACACATGGTCAGTAACTATTCTTAAAATAAAGGTTAGTTATTCCTGCACTCCACCTAGCCATTTGCATTAATTAATAAAAGAGGTTGGTACAATGTGTTTCATAAAACTTTCTCAACTTCAACTGTGTCTCATACAAGATATAGATCACTCTTGTGGATCTCAAGTCACTTATAGATATGTGCTGCAAACAAAAATTCATTTTAGTGGCAAATTGGAGCCACTCAGTCAGAAATTTGAGGACTGTTCCTAAATTATTAGTCAATGCATTGAGTATAGGAGTTGGGAGGTCATGATGCAGAACATTGGTTAGGACACTTTTGGAATACCGTGTGCAGTTCTGGTCTGCCTGCTACAAAAAGGATGTTGGAAAATTTGAAAAGGTTCAGAAAAGATTTATAAGGATGTTGCCAGGGTTGGAGGGTTTGAGTTATAGGGGAAGCTGAATGGGCTAGGGCTACTTTCCCCGGAGTTGGAGGCTGAGGAATTACCTTATGGGACTTTATAAAATCATGAAGGATATGGACAGGGTGAAAGTCTTTTCCCCAAGGCAGGGGAATCCAAAAATAGAGGCATAGGTTTAAGGTGAGAGAGGAAATATTTAAAAGGAATCTAAGGGGCAACTTTTTTTATACAGAGGGTGGTGCGTATATGGAATGAGCTGCCAGAGGAGGTGATGGAGGCTGGTACAATTACAACATCTAAAAGGCATCTAGAGTGGTATATGAATAGGAAAGATTTAGAAGGATATGGGCCAAATGCTGGCAAATGGGACTAGATTAATTTGGAATATCTGGTCTGCATGGATGAGTTGGACAGAAGATCCTGTTTCTATGCTGTACATCTCTATGGCTCTAAGAGTCTATCTGCTTAGATTTCCATCAATGTTTTTGGCAATTGCTTTGCTATTTTATTTGGTTCACTATTGTTAGATTCGATTTTCTAATGGGAGTGCACATTGTTGTAAAGTTTCTAAAAGGAGAAAGCAAACACTGAGTAGAGGAAAGCTAGGTTGATCAGTCTGTGCCCCTGTTTGCTGAGAGATTTATATGTATCTCACCTCAGTAAGTTGTTAGTGTCAGTTGTGAATCCAAATCCCAAAGTAGATGGTGCCATCAGGCCTGATGTGATATGTATAACCTGGAAGGGCTTGGAAACAGTGAGTTTTTGTGTTTTCTTGAATTCATTCATGAGATGTGAGTAATTTTGGCAAGACCAGGATTTACTTCCAATCTCTAACTGCCTTTAGGACGATGAGACAATGCATGGTTTGGGTGCTTTTGGTCTGTGTTCTAGGATTTTGTCTCTGCCACAGTGAAGAAATGGTAACTTATTTCCAAGACACCACGAAGGATGTCTTCGTGGGCAGCTTTCAGGTGGGTGTGTTCCCATACGTCTACTGCCCCTGTTCAACCAAATGGTAGAGATGGTGGGTTTGGAAGGTGCTGATGAAGCCCAGATAATGATGGTACACACTGTAGCCACAGTGTGCCAGTGGCAGAGAGAGTGAATGTTTCAGGGAGATTGGTGAATGTGTGCCAATTAAACAGGTTGCTTTGTCCTGGATGGTCCCAATGTTCGTGAGTCTTGTTGGAGATGCACCCATCCAGGGAAGTGTTCATGTTGTAATTTTCCTGGATGAAAGAAGGCAAGTGCCAAGTTAATCCAGAACAAACAATTGACTAGTCGCATTCACCAACGTGCAATGAATATTTATAACAACCATGTCGTGTCTATCCTGCAACGACCGTGGGAAACTGTCTCCACAGGATCCAAGGCAGCAGAAAGCCAAATACGGTTGCTGCAAGGATATCAGCAGCTAACTGAATGCACAGTCAATAATAGTGGTCAGCTGCAGCCTCGAAGCTGCTTCCATTTATTTTGAGGCCCATCGTGGTGTTGTTATGATGCAGTAACAAGGCCACTTTTCTAACCACCATCTCACACAGCACCACTGTCACAGCAGCTGTCATTTGAACACATGATTATTCCAATATTTTCCTGCCGGATCAAGGCTGCACTTTAAGTTCCTTCTCATGCTTTTAGCCCTATTTTCCTTCAAAGTGCAAATGCTTTCAGTTACTTTTGAGCATGTCTAAAGACTGAAATTTTCTGTCTCCCTAGTTTTGCAACTTCCCTTTTTAATTTTTGCCCTCTAGTCTTGTCAATAGTATTTTTCTATACATGTAAAAGGTTGAACCCTTGCATTGAATAATTATGCAACACACCCCAAAAATTACATCTTAAAAATAAGTTCCTCTGTTTTAAGAATTACACCAGAAATGCTAAATTGTGCCTAGAAATGAAAAACAGAAACATCCCCTCCTTCACCTTTCCCCACTCATCAAATCTCCAACTTTCTTTTGCTGGACATCTATTTTTATGATGCAAAGAATTCCAACTGGGAATCTGAAAAAGCCCTGATAAAATCTTGTTAAATCAGGAAGCAATCCCTGGACTCTATTCATAATTACAGAGCAAGTGCTAGAAAAACTGAGCAAGATCTGGCAGAATCTGTGGAGAGAGTTAGAGTTAACGTTTCAAGTCCAGAATGATTCTTCTTCATACTCCCACCTACTTCTAAGAACCTGTTAGCACCCCCACCCACAATTACGAAGAATCTGTCTATTGTTGCCTTAAAATATTCAAAAACACTTTATCCACAGTCTTTGAAGAAAGAGAGTTCCAAAAATTCCCTTTAAGAAAAATATTCTCCTCATCTCTGCTCTAAATGGGCGACCCCTCATTACTAAACAGTGACTGCTACTTGAACACTTCTCACCATAGGGAACATCCATTCCACATCCCACACTGTCAAGACCCTTCAAGATGTTTCAATCAAGTTGTCTCTTAACCAACTGTGGATACAAGTCTGGCCTGTTCAACCTTTCCTCATAAGAGAATCCACCCATTCCAAGAATTAGTTTGGTAAACCTTCTCTAAACTGCTTCCAACATATTTACATCTTTCTTAAATAAGGAGATCAATATCATAGAATCATAGAATCCCTACAGTGTGGAAGCGGGCCCGTCGGCCCGACAAGTCCACACTAACCCTTGGAGCATCCCACCCAGACTCATCCCCTACAACCCAACTAAGCTACACATCCCTGAACACTATGGGCAATTTAGCATGGCACACAATATGGTACACAATACTCCAAATGTGGTCTAACCAATACCCTGCATAACTGAAGTATAATCTCCCTACATTTGTTTTCAGTTCCCCTTGCAACAAATGATAATATTCTATTAGCTTTCCTCATTATCTGCATATTAAACTTTCATGATTCATGCACTAGAACAGTAAATGCTCTACAGCTGAAAGCTCTGCAATCCTTTGGCATTTAGAAAATATGTTTTGTCTCCATTCTTCCTATCTAAATGGACAACTTCAGCTTTTCCCAGTTGCCAAATCTTTGCCCAGTCACTTGACCTAATTCCTTTTGTAGCTTCCTTATGTCCTCTTCACAACTCATTTTCCCATCTACCTTTGTGTCATCAGCAATTCTACTTTTTGATATCTTCACCTTTATTTATATAAATTGTAGAAAGTGTGCCCTGTGGCACAGCACTCATTACCTCTTATTCCACCTATGATTACTCTGCTTTCTGTTTTCTAGACAATATTATATTCATGTCAATATGGTATCACAAACATTACCTCTGATTTTCCATAATAATCTTTGATGTGGCACCTTATCAAATACCTTCTGAAAATTTGAGTACAATGCATCCATCAGTTCTCCTTTATCCACAGCACATGTTCCTCTCTAAAGAATTCCAAAAACTGATTTAAAATGATTTCCCTTTCACAAAACCATGTTGACTCTACCTGATTACCTCAAACCTTTCTACGTACCCTGCTATGAATCTGTCGGAACCAGGAAAGCTGTTATATCACAGTTCCAACCATTTGCTTTTTTTGTTAAATTCATTCACAGGATGAGGGAATCTCTGGCTAGGCCCAGCATTTATTACCCAGCCCTAATTGCCCAGAGGGCAGTTAAGAGTCAACCACATTGCTGTGGGTCTGGAGTCACATATAGGCCAGACCAGGTAAGGATGGCAGGTTCCTTCCCTAAAGGACATTAGTGAACCAGTTGGGTTTTTCCTGACAATAGACAATGGTTTCATGGTCATTGTTAGACTCTTAATTCCAGATTTTTACTGAATTCAAATTCCATCATCTGCTCAGTACCATTTCCCTGGTGAGTACAATTGTCTTGAGTTCCTCTCTGCTTTCCATTTTCTGAATTACAACTATATCTGGGAAATTACTGTATCCAGTAAAGATCGATGCATAAACTATTAACTATTCTGCCATCTCTTTACTTTGCCTTAGTAATTCCCTAGACTCACTTTCAATAGTACTAACACTCAATTTGTTCACTCTTATCTCACTTAAATATTAATGGAAATGTTTGCTGTCTGCTTTATATTTCTAGCTAGATTTCTCTCATACTCTAATTTTTCCTTCTTTATTAAGCTTTTAGTCATTTTTTTTTGTTTTCTAAATGCTTTCCAATCTTCTGACATGCTATTATTCTTTGTGCAATTATTTCTTTTTCTTTACATTTGATATTTTTTCAATATATTTTCATTAACCAAGGATGGTGGATCCCCTTGGAAGTTTTCTTTCTGTTCTGAACTATTCCCTTAAATGGCTGCCACTGCATTTTTATTGATTAAGCCCTTAACCTAATTTTTCAGTTCACTTTAGTTAGCTCTGCTTTTGCGCCTTCGTAATTGGCCTTACCAAAGTAAATATTAGTCTCAGGCTTTCTCCTCTCTCCCCCGAACTGAATATAAAGTTCAATTGCTTTATGATCACTGCTATCTAGGTGCTCCCTTCATTATGATGACATATATTCTGACTCATAGCACAACACCAAGTCTTTTTTGGTGGCTCTCTAGTAAGCTGTTGTTCTAAGAAACTATCATGAAAACATATGAACTCTTCCTGTGGCCTGCTTTTGTACACTAAACATTTTTCAGTTTATTTGCAGATTAAAATCCCCAATGAATGTCACCATATCTATGTGATAAACTTCCATTATTTCTTCCATTATGCTCCATCCCACAATGTGGTTACTGTCAGACCATCTGTACACAACTCCCACAAGAAACTTCTTGCCTTCATCATTTCTCATCTCTTACCAAGCTTTCTTCGCATCCTGGATTCCTGATTTTAGGTCATCCCTATCAGTTGTGTTGATACTATGATTGATTAACAGAGCCACACCTTCACCATTTCCTAGCTTCCTATCTTTCCTAAATGTCCACCCCCTCCAATATTCAGGTTCCAATCAGCATAAACTTTCATCTATGTCTCCAGATTGGCTATCAGTTCATATATGTTTATTGTGTGACCAATGGTCCTGTAATTTACTGAACCAAAACCATTTTGCAATTGTAGAAACAAATACTCAAAAGCCTGCACAGTTGGAAGCGCGGGCACTTTTCCATAGAACAATATGTTTCACAGATTAATTTCATTTCTTCAGTGTTTATTTTGTGTTCTCTACACACAAGGATTAATCTAGCAAAAGCCCACCTCTTTCAATTCATGACCAATGAAGTTGACCCCTCTAGTGTCATAGTAGTGTTCTTTGGATGTGGTTCTTTGGCATCCTGTAGAGCTCTAAATATTTCTGCGTAAGTCTGTATTTTTCTCCCTCAAGCTGAATAATTTCAGCATTGTCTTTGGCAATAAGGTGTCTGGCATCCTGGTAATGTGGACAAATCACTACACCATCTTTCTTTGCTTGAGAAAACAGTTTGGTATATTTCCTGTTCTCTGCCTGATATCTAACATTGATCAACCTATCTCATTATTTAATCAGCAATGTGTGTGTTGGCATTGAGGATGAAAGCCATTTAATCTATCATCTTGTCAGATTTCATCGCTGTGATTCATTTAACAGTGAGGGACAGTGTGTCCTACATTTGAAACTGTGTACTACAGAAACCTCATGAACGGAATAAAATGAAGTTTGTTATCAGTTTGAAAATTATACTTTAGAAATTATAGACTCTTCTACAGTCCCACTGCAGAGAATTAGGTTGATCAGTTTCTTATGGAGTTGTTTTACATGGCATAATGTGTGTGGTGTTCATGGCCAAGTTATTCAAATTTCTGGAGAAAGTTATCCATTCGGAGCAGACATTAAAAGCAAGTCCTTTTTATCAAACAGTTTTGACAACAGCGAGTATTGCATTTTGAGATACCAGAGAATATGTGGACCAAGTATACAGGGAACTAATATTGATCAAAACCACAAGTGGAATCTTATAAGGGCCTAAGGGACATGAGATATGGTGAGATTTGCAGTAAGCAAATAGCGAGAGTCGTGGAGCATGAGAGAAGTGAGTACAATGATTGTGGGGTATAAAAAGGACAATGGAGCACTTACACTGGTACAGCAGAGATGGTCATTGACTAACTTCCTACAATGCTGGGCATTCCTCCAGATGGCTGGGACTGCACTGACCCAAGTGGCAACTTTGGACCAGGCTGGCATGTTCTGGTGTCATAGCCTCCACTGCTAGTCCTGGGGGAAGAGGATATCCCATCTGCGTATCACCTGTCCTCAGTGGCCACCCTCCATAAAACATGGTGTCAATTTCCCCTTATCTGCCATGTGTGGGCACATGTCAGGAATTGTGTAGGGCAGCTTCAGATGAACAGTGCTTGTCCAGGTGCACAATGTGCTTTAAAGATAGCACAGGCACAAGGGTCTTTCAGTGGCCATCCACTGAGTGATGAGTTGTTCCAGGAAGGGTGCATTGCAAAGTGGGATGTGAGGGTTGATACTACAAAGGGAGGTTGTTAATGAGGTGAGTTTAATAAGATATGGTGAAAAATCTTGTTAGGTCTCATGGCAAGAAAACCTTTGAAAATGTCATTGCAATTCGCATTTCACCAAAGAAAATATAAGACTCAGCCCCATGTTTCCATTGTATTTCTTCGTCCCAGGCCTTTCATGAATCTTTGGCAGAAGTATAACTCATGATGTAAGTGAAATAACTCCACAGAGGCCGGTATCCCGTCACCAATTCACTCCTTATTTGCACGTGGAGAGTCCTTATTGGTACAAACTCTTATTGATATTAATTATGTCATACACTAGGAATCCTTATTTAACCACACTTGCAAGTATGCATGGCTCATATCCAGCTTCGTGAAGGACAGCCCCGCTTGCCAGCTATGCGTATAAATCCTCTGTGCGAGTGTTTGGGTCTTCATCCAGCTATGAGCAGCAGTTTACCATTTGTTTAAAATCCCCCCTAAGGCGAATCAACACGTCAAGCTTCACAATCGGTATGACCGGTGCTGCCCATTTCGCAAACTGGACTGGTTTGATGATCCCTTCACTTTCCAGGCTTTTGACGTCTGCCTTTACTTTTGCCCATAAGACAAATGGCACTGGGCAGGCCTTGCAGAATCGTGGAATTGCTTCTGGTCAACATGCAATGTGGCCTTGGCACCTTTGATAGCTCCTAGACCTTCCTGAAAAATGTCCGAATTTTGTTTAAGACTGGTTCTGCAATTACTGAAATGGCCGTGCCAGTATTGACCTTCATTAGAATCAGGTGACCATTTAACCAGATGTTTCTGTTGATTGGTTCTGATTTGGATGTTGCTAAGCAATTTAACTGCTCCAAACTAGATGTAGGTGGACTTTCCAGGGTGTGCACTCTCCTAGATACTGGTCCATGAGTTCTCTGACTCAGTTTAGGTCTAGTGGGACTCTTCTTGATGTCTCGCATCCATATACTGGCAGCAACAATGGCTTGCTGGCCCAGATCCTGAAGAAAATTTTAACCATTTGGCCGAGGCTTCGTTTTGTTTTGGGGTTTTTCTGTGGAATGACCTAGAATCCCTCTGTTCAGGATATGTCCTGTGTGAGGCTATGCAATTGCCTTCACTCAAGTGGTGTTTCCTAAGATCTGTTGGACTGGCGAGGATGTCCACTTCCATTGGATTACCCTGCATTCATATGCTCCACTTGCTGCATTTTCCAATGATAAAGCCAGCTGTGCCTGTTTGAAGTCTAGTTGGGCTTCAGCACATAGGTGCTTTTGCGTGGTTATATCATGAATCCCACATACCAAACAGTCTCTCAGCATCTCATTAAGGGTTAAACCAAAGTCAAATTCCTTCATCAGTTGGCTTAACCTAGTCAAAAATCCCGAAATGCATTCCCCTTGTTCTCAAATTGCTGACTAAAACTGATAATGTCTTAGAATTAGAGGAGACTTGAGGTCATTATATTCCTTAATCCATCAAGTCTTGAAAGGTTTTCGTACTTTGTGCCTCAAGGAAAGTACTCCTAATAACTGGAAAATCTGTGGGTCCACAACTATCAGGACAATTGCATGTTGTTTTTCATCTGCCCCAATGTTATTTGCCTGGAAAAAGTAACACATTCTTTCCAGTATGTGGAAAGAATGTGTTACTTCAACAATAGGATCAAATGGGTCAAGCTTCCCAAATAACAGCATGATGCCAGAAATGCTTACCCGAACTCAAAGATGATTGTTGTGAGCAAATTTGCTCAGGATCATGCTTTTCTCTTGTCATCATTGAAATAACTCAACAGAGGATGGTATCCTATCACCAAGTCATCCTTTATTTATGCATGGAGAGTCGTTGACACTGATCCAGCTCTCTGAGTGAACAGAATGTCTGACACTCTTGTTCTTATCTGTCAGCCAGGGGTCCCTGATTAGACCTGATTAACACCCCCAATCAGGGAATTCATATTCTATGAGGTCCACCTAGCCGACCTCATTAGAATCACTACATTAAGAACATTTCCATTATGTGAAGTTCCCTGTGTAATGAAATCACAATCCTGTTTTCAATTAGTGGGTTTGTGATCTTGCTCAGAAGAAATCTGTTTCCCAAAGTATGTAAGGTCCAGACATTAGTACTGTGGAGAAATTTTTGGATAATAACTGTGTTAAAAGATATGTTTTGATCTTTATCCAATGCCTCCATTGGCAGTTTATCTGCAATTGCAATTGTTCAGTCAATTCCTCCACGATTCTCATTCGACCTAGAGTGTGTTTTGCTGGAATCACAAACGGGACAGATTGGTGATCATTTCTGGGCAATAATTGATTTGTGATAGGCCCCATGAAGACTGCCTTTTGGGAGAGTTTATTCCTCCTCATCCATGTAATGCAACTCAATCAATGCTAACATCTTACCTTGGTTCCTACATCTTCTGTGGTATGACTAAACACGCTGGTGTTTGGTAAAGATGGTCATTACAATACAAGATGCTCTGAAGAGCTGGTTTGATTAGGAGCATCAGGCTATTTTTCCATTTCTATGAAAGCAGAAGAGCATGAAATGATGTCTCAAGGAATTAGACCATAAGACCATAAGACATAGGAGCAGAAATTAGGACATTCAGCCCATTGAGTCTGCTCCACCATTCAATCATGGCTGATAAGTTTCTCAAACCCAATCTCCCACTTTCTCCCCGTAACCCTTGATCCCCTTGACAATTAAAAACCTACCTATCTCCATCTTAAATGTACTCATTGACCTGGCCTCCACAGCCTTCTGTGGCAGTAAATTCCATAGTCTCACCACTCTCTGGCTGAAGAAGTTTCTTTTTATCTCCATTCTAAAAGGTCTTCCCTTTACTCTAAAGTTGTGCCCTCAGGTCCTAGTGTCTCCTACCAATGGAAGCATCTTCCCAACATCCACTATCTCCAGGCTATTCAGTATTCTGTAAGTTTCAATTAAATCCCCCTCATCCTTCTAAACTCCATCGAGTATAGACCCAGAGTCCTCAAACATTCCTCATAAGACAAGCTTTTCATTCCTGGGACCATTCTCATGTACCTTCTCTAAACCTGCTCCAGGGCCAATACATCTTTCCTGAGATATGGGGCCCAAAACTGAGCACAATACTCCAAATGTCACCTGACCAGAGCCTTATAGAGCCTCAGAAGTACATCCCTGCTTTTATATTCAAGTCCTCTCAAAATAAAAGCCAGAGTTGCATTTGCCTTCTTAACTACTGACTGAAACTGCGCGTTTACCTTGAGAGAATCCTGGACTAGAAGCCCTCAGGACCATGACTTCAGACTTCTGAATTTTCTCCCCATTTAGAAAATAGTCCATATCTTTATTCTTCTTTGCACAGTGCATGACCTCACACTTTCCGACATTGTACTCCATCTGCTACTTCTTTGCCCACTCTCCTAACCTGTCCAAATCCTCTGCAGCCTCCCCACCTCCTCAAAACTGCTGTCCCTCCACCTATCTTTGTATCATCTGCAAACTTAGCCAAAATGCTCTCAGTTCCTTCATCTAGGTCGTTAATGTATGAAGTGAAAAGTTGTGGTCCCAACACTGACCCTTGTGGAACACCACTTGCAGGCTGCCGTCCTAAGAAAGACCCCTTTATCCCCACTCTCTGCTTTCTGCCAGACAGCCAATCTTCAATCCATGCTAGCATCTTGCCTCTAACACTGTGGGCCCTTATCTTACACAGCAGCCTCCTGTGCGGCACCTTGTCAAAGGCCTTCTGGAAATCCAGGTAGATAACATCCATTGGCTCTCCTTGGTCTAAACTGCTTGTTACTTCCTCAAAGAACTCTAACAGATTTGTCAGGCATGATCTCCCTTTGATGAAGCCATGCTGACTTTGCCCTGTTTTACCATGCACTTCCAAATATTCAGAAATCTCATCCTTCACAATGGAATCTAAAATCTTACCCACGACCGAGGTTAGGCTAATGGGACTGTAATTTTCACTCTTTTTCCTTAATCCCTTTTTAAACAGGGGTGTCAAACTAAAGCCTAGTCATAAAAATGTAGAAATAGGTTTGTAAAATATGTAGGAAATTATCAGTTTGGGTGAAGAGGGGGCCAAGAGGAGGCTTATATGAATTAGCGAATTTCCCATTCCCTAGAACCCTCCCTGACTCTAGCGATTCCTGAAAGATCGCCATTAATGTCTCCACTATCTCTTCAGCTATCTCCTTAAGAACTCTGAGGTGCAGTCCATCTGATCCTTGTCATATATCCACCTTCAGGCCATTCAGTTTTTCTAGCACCTTTTCCTTGGTGATGGCCACCATACTCAGCTCTGCCCCCTGACTGTCTTGAATTTTTGGGATATTACTCATGTCTACCACTGTGAAGAGTGACGCAAAGTAATTATTCCGTTCTTCAGCCATTTCCTTGTTCCCCACGATTATCTCTCCAGCATCATTTCCAGTGGTCCAATGTCCACTTTTGCCTCTCTTTTGCCCTTTATATATCTAAAGAAACTCTTACAGTCCTCCTTTATATTGCTGGCTGGCTTATGCTCATATTTAATCTTCTCCTTCCTTATTTCTTTTTTTGTTGCCCTCTGTTGGTCTTTGTAAGTTTCCCAATCCTCTAGTTTCCCACTGCCTTTTGCCACATTATATGCTTTCTCTTTTGTTCTTATGCTATTCCTGAAGTCCCTAGTCAGTCATGGTTGCCTCATTGTCCCTGTACCATGCTTCTTTTTCCTAGGGATGAATTTTTGCTGTGTCTCCCGAATTACTGTCAATAAGAACTTGCTGTCACTGATAAAAATTTTGCAACTGGGTGTGCAGCTGTGACAGTCACCTGGATATAATCTAATGTCTAACTTTGAGCTCAAGACAAACTCCAGCATAACTACCCATCATTTCGTTGATGCGCTCATAGCCAAAAATCACTATACTGTCCTCTTTCAAAGGAGACCATAGGCACCCTGTTCACCTTCCTCACTGAGGCAGTAGTGCAGTGGAACAGATTGCTACAGCTAGATTTAGAATTTCTAAATCATGGACACCAAGAATTATCAGGAGGCCATTTTTAATTCATCCATTCACAGGATGAGGGTCTCGCTGGCTAGGCAGCATTTATTGCCCATCTCTAATTGTCCAGAGGGCAGTTAAGAGTCAACCACATTGCTGTGGGTCTGGACTTGCATGTCGGCCAGACTAAGTCAGGAAGACTGTTTTCTTCCCTAAAGGATTTTAGTGAACCAGACGGGTTTTTCCAACATCAACATTGATTTAATGGTCATCATTAGACTCTTAATTAGATTCATAGCAAATTTAAATTCCACCACCACACAACCCTGGCCCCCCACCCGGGACTTGAACCCAGGTCCCTTGAACATTACGTAGATGAACATTCTTGTACGAATAACTCTAAGCCAGCACATCACCTCCCTGTGCACACAACAATAGCAGCTCCCCTTCCACCCACCCCCATGTTCCAGATTAATCAACACTCTAAAGCCTAGTCATAAAAATGTAGAAATAGGTTTGTAAAATGTGTAGGAAATTATCAGTTTGGGTGAAGAGGGGGCCAAGAGGAGGTTTATGTGAAGCATAAATGTCATCACAGACCGGTTAAAATGATTGTTTCTACTTCACGTAGTTCTGCGCATGACAAAAAAACAAATTATGCCACTATGCAAAAAGCTACAATATTTTCGCCAGCAGTTTTAGTACCTTTCCGTATTATTGTCAGTTTTACCAGTGTCTCCTGATGAGGGCTTAAATATGGGTGTGGGAGTTCACCAACAGGCCTGGATATTAAATAGTTCCTGCAGATTGTCCACCCAATAAATCTGATCTCTATCTGATTTCCATCCTAGTCATTTCAGGAGAAGTAAACCAAGTGATTTCCAAAACTGAATCACAAAGCCAGTTCTTAAATTAAGGATTGAAAATCTACTTGAGTGATTTAAATTCTTTCGTATGTGTTGTTCTTGCGTTTGAATGGCCACTGTACAAAATAATAGAGCAGAGATGTTGAAAATAGACCATGAAAATGCCACATAGCTGCACAGTCTCAGGGACATACTGCATTCTCAAAATTTAGAAAGCAATTAGGAGATTTTCCATTTGAATCTGTGTTCAAGCCCTACCCCAGGACTTCGGCCCAAAAATTAAGACTGACGCCCTAATGCACTGCTGAGAGAGCATGAAACAGTTGTTTAAATAAGATGTTAAATTATGGCTCCATCTGCCTGTTTAGATGGATGGAAAAGATCCCTTGGTGCTATTTCAAAGAAGAGGGGAAATATCCCTGATATCCTGGTCAATGTTGTCCCTCAATCAACGTCACAAACATAGATTTTCTGGCCGTGATCACGTTGCTGTCTGTGAGAGTATACTGCACATTAATTGGCTGCCTGGTTTCCTACATTATCCTCGAGACATCAGTGGTTGTGAAAATTGCTACACAAATGCAAATCTTTGTTCAATTTATGAAAACCCTTTTAGAATTAGATTCTGTGCTCATGTTGCCATGGGTAACTTCCTAATTTTAACAACTGCATCATCCCCTTTGAAACAAACATTTTTTGTATTTACAAAAAAAAGCAAAATGCTAGAAACCCAGCTTGAAGTCCTCAAGAGGTCAAGGAGCTTCAGTGGAAAGAAAAGGAAAGTTAAGTTCTCAGGTCGGTGTCCTCTTGTCAAATTTGGGTTTCTTGCTCAGTCAGAGTGGAACTGTGGCGAGATAACCTCTTGCTGCTTAGCGTCTTGTAGAACAAAAGGTTAAACCATTAACAAGGATAAACATTGTCTTTGCGTATGTGCTTCAGCCAGATTCTTGTCATGTGCGTCAGTATTGTTAGAATTAGAATTCAGTTTACAGTCACACATACTGAAGTACTGGGAGACATGAGGACAGCAAAAAGTGTACAAAAGTCAGTAATTCCTGCACAATCTTAGGTACAAAGATACCTAGGTCCAACATCTTTGGTATAAATTAGAAAAATAAAGAAATGAAGGTGAAAGTTCAGCATTGCAGTCTTTCTAAAGCAGGGAGTTTGCACTGGGCTTCACCACAAGACCGGGAGTCTGCGCTGGGCTTCATCTTATTTCTCGAGATTCAGTATTTTTTTCCTGATGTTTTGTCAGGTCCTGGCCACATTAGGCTTGGCTCAGTGGCAGCTCCCTTGCCATGAAGTCAGAATGCCTGGGATTAATTTCCTCCTGACAGGCTGCATGTCGCTTCCTTACCAAGGAAACAACTTTTCTTATAGAGATTCCTCCACCAACCTCTGGAATTGCACAGCAATTTTGCTTAGAAACATACACATGCTTAAATTGTGGCTAAGAAAGGAGCTCAGTGTCAATTCAGCCTCCATATAAATGGCATTCCTCAAAATAGGTAGACTGTGCCACTTGAAACTATTTCATTTACCAGCGCTTTGGTTGATAGCCTTTATTACACTTTTGCTTTAAAATTGATGCTCCTTTAGGAAACTTACCATGCAGTTGAGCTAAGTAGCTGTACATAATCATGTGATCAAAGGCCACAGACTACATTGTAGCACCCTTAGCAAAGGATGTGCCTAGAGTCTAGTCCATAATGTTTACATTAGCTTTAGCTGTAAAAAACCCACTAGAGCTTTTCAAGAAAACAAAATCCAAATACCTCACATGTGCGTTTTGATTTAGATTGCACAACCAATCACATTGAACTCCAAGGTGCAATCCTTCAAATAAACTGGGTCCAAAAATTGTTTTAAAATAAAAGAGCTTCCAATAAAATAATGCAATAACTTGCATCATTTTGTGTTGCTACTTTCATGACAAGCAAACATGAGAATATTACAAATTGGTAAAAGCAGCACTTCCTTTTAAGAGTGGATGTTGTTGGAATTCTAAAATGGCTGCCACAGATCACCTGACCTTTAGAATTACAGGTTGACTAATTTTCTAGAAGTTTCCAGAAGGATATGACAAGGAATAAACCTGGGCAGTTCCCCTAATGGAATTTCGTATGTTCAATTTTCAGGATCCAATGCTAAGACAGAGGACAATAAACCCAGCCTTCCAGTCTCTAAATCTGGCTCTATAACAAAAAAGGTCAATCAAAACTCATTATGCCCAAGGAAGTGTCAAAAGCAATAATCTATATTCTATCGTATCCTCGATTCTTGAGCATATGGGTGTAGGAGCCTACGTTACTACCATGAACAGACTATCAATTGCTTTCCATTGTATAACAATGGCCAGTCATCACATGACTGAAACTTCAAATTTTGAAAGCTATTTATTATGTGTTGTTCCTTTTTGAGCAGTCTGCTAAAAAAAACAAAAGAACTGCCGAAAACAGGCTACACTCTCCATAAAAACTGTAAGAACTGCGGATGCTGTAAATCAGGAACAAAAACAAGGTTGCTGGAAAAGCTCAGCATGTCTGGCAGCATCTGTGAAGAAAGAAACAGACTTAACATTTTGGGTCCGGTGACCCAGAACTGAGGAAGGGTCGCCAGATCTGAAATGTTAATTCGGTTTTTTTCTTCACAGATGCTGCCAGACGTGCTGAGCTTTTCCAGCAACTTTGTTTTTGTTCCTACACTTTCCATCCTTTTGTCAAGCCTTGTATCTCAAAGTTTTAGAGCGTCCTTGAAACCTGTTTCTAAGAAATCCTGAATTGACCTAGAATAGCTAACTGGTCCTCTGGCTAAAAGTACTACTCAAGCTGGATTTTGAATTTACTGAGCATCTCTTGTTACAAAGATGCAAAGCAGGTTCAGAAGTAAGCTATCCATCTCCTGAAGTTGCTCTATCATTCAATACAGTCATGATCTAACTGTGTTTCAAACTCAACGTTTCACATTCACATCTACTTCCTATAATCTTTGATTTCTCTTGCCTAACAAAAATCTATCTAGTCCTGAGGAAGCGTCACTCAACCTGAAATGTTAACTCTGATTTCTCTCCACAGATGCTGCCAGAGCTGCTGAGCTTTTCCAGTAACTTCTGCTTTTGTTCCTGACTTATAGCATCTGCAGTTCTTTCGGTTTTTAAAAATCTACCTCTGCCTTAAAAGTATTGAATGACCATGCTTCCATGGCCTCCATAGTTAGAGAGTTATAAGGTTGCATGACCCTCCAGGAGAAAGAACAGTCACCGTAACTCTGTCATAAAAGGGTGCCTACCAATTTTCAAACAGTGTTCCCCAGTTCCAGAATCATCCACAAGAGAAATATATTCTTTCTGCGTCTATCTTGCCAAGATCTTTCAGGATCTTGTACACTTCAATCAAGTCATTCCTCACAATTCTAAACTCCAAATTGCTGGAGAAGCTCAGCAGGTCTGGCAGCATCTGTGGAGAGAAAGCAAAGTTAATTTTTTTCATTTCAAAAATATACTGTCTCTATAAAAAATCTTTATATACATACACAGTCACAAGAGTAGTTCAGTTCTGTACAGTCTTTGCATATGGAGAAACAAATAAACATTGGAATTTGACTTTCCTGACAGTTCCGATAAACAACCCAAGGCATGTCTTACTTACACTAGATACTATGTACATGTACTTGAGTTAGTAGGTGGGTCTGATAACCGAACGGATCCCCATTGTATTTTGGCTGAAAGACCCCAGACAGTGGTCTTTCCCCATTGCACCTTGGCAGCAGCTGCCCAAACTTTAGTGCGTCCCTCAGCACATAGTCCTAGACCTTGGAATGTACCAGTCAGCAACACTGGGTCTCGGTCAACTCCTTGCACTGGAAGACCAACACATTTTAGGCAGACCAAAGAGTCATTCACTGAGTTTCTGGTCCTCCAAGCACGGTTGATGTTTAGCTTGGTTTGCGTCCTGGGGAACAGGCTGTAGAGCACAGAGTCCTACATCATGGAGCTGCTCGGAACGAACCTCGACAAAAGACATTTCATCTCTTGCCAGACTTCCTTTGCAAGGGCACATTCCAGCAGGAGATGTGTGACAGTCTATACCCCCACAGCAGCTTTGAGGGCAGCATGCAGTGGTGCAGAGAGTCAGACATACATGAAGGATCTCCCTTCGCACCATCAGCCAAGACTCCATTCCATTCTCCCAGTTTCTCTGTCTCCATCACATTGTTTCTGATGATGTCAACTTTGATAAGAAGGTCTCTGAAATGTCCACCTTCTTCCCCAACCAAGGATTCCCCATGATCATGGTTGACAGGGCCCTCAGCCATGCCCGACCCATCTCCCACACTTCAGCCCTCACACAACAGTGATAGTATTCCCCCGGTTCTCAGTTACCACCCCGTCAGTATCCACATCCAAAGGATTACTCATGGTTCCCATTAGCAGCTATTGATAACTCCAGGCTGACCTTTACCCATTCCTTTGTCTGTCCAATCGTTGTTCTCTCTCTTTAGGACCCAACTCCATTTATCATTTACCCGTTCCCCCTTCCCCACCCCTTCTTCGGCATATGTAACAACCTTTCTCCAGCTACAATTAGGTCACTGGATCCAAAACATTAACTGTGCTTTCTCTTCACAGATGCTACCAGACCTGCTGAGTTTTTAACAGCAATTTCTGTTTCGATTTCTGATTTCCAGCATCCTCAGTTCTTTGGGTTTTTTTCTTCCAGTGGAATCAAACATAGCTTTTCCAGTTTATCCTCATAAATCAAGCTGTTTGTTCCAGTTATCAATCTAATAAACCTCCTCTAACTCTCATTTATGCATTTACATCCTTTCTTAAATAAGGAGACTAAAACTGCACACAGTATGTGGAATGTAATGCCCCATAAAACTGAAGGATAACATCCTTACTTTTATGTTTAGCTCCCCTTGTAATAAAGCATAGCATCCAATTAGCTTTTTTGATTATGTGCTGTACCTCATAGAATCCTGAGAGTGTGGAAAAAGGTCCTTCAGACTAACAAATTGACACCAACTCTCAGACCATCCCCCCATAAACTCACCTAATCTACACACACCTGAACACTACAGGCAATTTAGCATGGCCAATCCACCTAACCTGCCCATCATTGGATGTGGGAGGAAACTGGAAACCCACACAGACACTGGGAGAGTGTGCAAACTCCACACAGACAGTTGCCTGAAGGTGGAATTGAACCCAGGAACCTCGTGCTATAAGGCAGTAGTGCTAACCACTGTGCCACCATGACACCCTGTACCTGCACCATACCTGCAGGCTAATCTTTTTGTCATACATATGCATGATCACCTGGATAACGTTGCACTTTAGAATTCTGTTGTTGTTCTCGGTTTAAGTAACAACCTGCTTTTGCATTCTTTCTGTCTAAGTAAATAACTTCACATTTCCCAAATTATACTCCACCTGCCAGATTTTTGCCCTTTCACTCGATCTACCTGTATCTGTCTTCAAACTCCTAATGCCTGCTTCTCACCATTCTTTTAGACCTGTATTTCTGTCAGTTGCAGATTTAGCCTAACACAGATTTAACCAAACTCTAGCCCTTCCCTCATTTAAGTCATTGATGTAAATTATGGAATACTGAGACCCCAGTATAGGCTCCTGCAATATTCCACTTTTCACATCCTGTTAATCCTGTTAACCCATTTATGCATGCTCTCGGTTTTCTGCCAGTCCATCAATCAATCTACTATCAATGCCAATATGCTACCCCACCCTGCAGCATAACCTTTTATTTTCCACAATAACTTTTGATTGTGGTACATTATCAAATGCCTACTGAAGCTCTAAATACAGTACATCCTCAGGTTCCCATTTATCCGTAGCACGTTACTCCTTCAAAGAATATAATAAATTGGCCAAATATAATTTCGCTTTCACAAAACTGAAACTTTCCAATAAACTTGAGTTTTTCTTCGTGCCCAGCCATAATGCTATAATCTTATTCTGATGGAAGTCGATTCAACCCTGTATTTAACTAGCTGGGCTTGCCTGGACTTTAACCCAGTATTGAAAGAACATTTCTCACTGGACTGTGATATTGAACGAAACTGATAACTGTTCTATTCAGTTTCATAATTGCAGATGTGAAATTCCTTTCTCTCACTGTATCTGTCTTAAGTATATTGTGTGTTTATGTAATATAGACAAGTCCTTCCAAGAGAGTGTATGTGAGTAAATAATGTTCCTCGATTAAAATCCTAAGCAAGTTTGCTGCCTGTGCCTATGTAAAAAAAGGACAACATACAACCATTCAGAGATAGTAAGAACTGCCGATGCTGGAGTCGGAGATAACACAATGTGGAGCTGGAGGAACACAACAGGTCAGGCAGCATTAGAGGAGCAGAAAAGTTGACTTTTCGGGTCGGGACCTTTCTTCTGAAGAAGGGTCCAGACCCAAAATGTCAACTTTCCTGCTCCTCTGATGCTGTCTGACCTGCTGCGTTCCTCCAGCTCAACATACAGCCAATGTTTGAGAAACATTGATTGACTAGAATTTATTTGGAGTTCGGGGACTTTGGGGAATCTTATCAAATCTAGTCTTCCTCCTTGAGTGTGAACTGACTAAAAGTATTTTGCTAGAGAAAAAAACATCATTTGAGACCTGTTAGTTGGCTGTGTAAGCTGTCATTTATTGATGTTAGAAATGTCTTCTGTGATATGAAATTCACTGCAGCTCCTCCGACAACATCTTTCCAAACCAATAAACATTGCTACCAAGAAGGACAAGAGCAGCAGAAACATGGAAACACCACCACCTGCGAGCTCCCCTCCAAGCTACTCACCATCCTTACTTGGAAATATATCATCTTTCCTTAATTGTTGCTGGGTCAAAATGCTGGAATTTCTGTTTATGGGTCCACCTAGACCAAATGGGCTACAGCAATTCAAGAAGGCAGCACATCACCACCCTCTCAAGGGCAATAAATGCTGGGCAGCCAGTGAAATCTACATCTGCTGAACATATGAAACCAAATTGAGAAGGGCATGTAGAAATAGAAGTTCACAATGGCTAGGAATTTGTGGGAATTTGATCCCGTGGTGGTGGTTTCCTTTGGTCAGCTTTCAGCAGATAACATAACCTGACCAGGTGCACCTGAATCCACAGATGCAATGTCTTTGAAGAATATCAAAGACCTGAGCTTGAGTGTTATATTGTACTTCATTTGTACTGGTGGCAATATGATTGGTTAGTGAGTACAGCCATCTCTACTTTCATCATGTTCGTCCATTAACAAAATGTGAAGAGACAGGGGAACACGTAAATTTCACAACTTAACTCATCCTTTTAATTTTATTTCTTATTTTCTAACTTACACTGTGAATTACTGTAAGATAATAACTTATTTTTTCTTTATTTATCTATTTTGTATCTAAAATTTGTACCTAGGTACTTTGTATTTAGGATGGTGCCATGAGGGGGAACAATGTAAACTTTTCGCTGTACTCCTGTACTTGAGTACACGTGACAATAAATCTAATTCTAATGCTTCTAATTCTAAAAATGTCTTCCTAAAATGTAAGATTAATGCTCTTTAATGCCTATTAAATATGGACATATTAATACCTCTGTGTAACTCCTGATATATATGGAACTGAGACTATCAGTCAATTTGCATGAATACTTTCATACTTTTCAAAAGTTTGTCCCTGTCATGGTTTAACTGAATACAAAGATTTATACAGTTTGCAGATCCAGTATGGAGTCGGTTAAAACAGGAATGGGTTTGTTCACTAGGCTCCTCACATGTCTTAATTACACCAGTGGGAAAGACAGAAAATTAGTTCTAATATTTTTGGTCTTGTAAAATGTTAGGATCATTGTACTGCAGTGTTTCAAGTTATAGGAAGTTATAGAACCAATTAAAAGAAGCCATTGGGCATTTACTAGACAGTGTGAAACCTAAGGCAAAATGGCATCACCGCCCAAACATTGTTCGGTAGGTGATTGATTGATTGATTTATTGTCATATGTACCAAAATACAGTGAAAGGCTTTGTTTACGAGCGGTACAGACGGATCACAGCATGCAAAGAATGTACAGATCAAAAACACTTAGAGACATACAGGTTACATTGCAAGTTACATTATTTGAGGCAAGAATCCATTCAACAGTCCGATAACGGCTGGAAAAAAGCTGTTCCTGAACCTGTGTGTGTGTTCAGGCTTCTGTATCTCCTGCCTGATGGAAGAGGTTGTACGAGGTCATACCAGGGTGCGATTGGTCTGTGATGATGCTGGCCATCTTACCGTGGCAGCAAGTGATATAAATAGCGTCCATGGATGGAAGTTGGTTTCTGTGATGGTCTGGGCTGTGCACACCCACTTCTGTAGTTTCTTATGGTCCTGGGCAGAGCAGTTGCCGTGCCAGGCTATTATGCACCTGGACAGTATGCTTTCAATGGTGCACCTCTGGAAGTTGGTGAGGGACCTCATGGATATACTAAGTTTCCTGAGCAGCGTGAGAAAGAAGAGGTAAGCCTGGCAGGATGGGGTTCAGTACTTTGTCTGGGATAGCTGATGCCTAAAATTATAACTGCCAAGATCAATGCAAACATGCTCATTTCTGGAATGTGATTTTAGCTACCACTTGAAAAGAATGAGTACTGTATGCTTAAATAATCACTTACCAGGATTAGAAAAGTCACTGCCAAGGCAGTTTTTTTTTCTTCATTCATTCATGTGATGTGGGCATCGCTGGCTAGGCAGCATTTATTGCCCATCTTGAATTGCCCAGAGGGCAGTTAAGAGTCAACCACATTGCTGTGGCTCTGGAGTCACATGTAGGCCAGACCAGGTAAGGATGGCAGTCTCCTTCCCTAAAGGACATTGGTGAACATTCAACAATGGATTCACAGTCATCATTAGATTGTTAATTCCAGATATTTATTGAATTCAAATTTCACCATCTGCCATAGCAGGATTCAAACCCAGGTCCCCAGAACATTATCTGGGTCTCTGGATTAACAGTCCAGCGATAATACCACTAGGCCATCACCTCCCTATTGCCTGAAAATAAATTGTAATTGTGGAAAGATTCTTTTCTTTAAATTAGGCTGTATTTGTATTAAATTTTAAGACAACATTTCTTGGAACCACATAATTGAACAGCAGTTGCTTGGATAAGTGCATCTCCAGCAACACCCAAGAAGTTTGACATCATCCAGGGCAAAGCACATTGATTGGCATCACATCCACAAATATTCACTCCCTCTACCGCTGTTGCTCAGTCGCAGCAGTGTGTACCATCTACAAGATGTGCTGTAGTAATTCACCATAGTTCCTTAGAAAGCACCTTCTACTATCATCTTGAAGGACAATGGCATCAGATACATGGGAACACTATGACCTGCAAGCTCCCTTCCAACCATTCACCATCCTGATTTGGAAGTAAATTGCCGTTCTTTCAGCATCACTGGGTCAACGTCCTGGAACTGCATCCCTAATGGCATTGTGGGTGTACCTACACTGAAGGTACTGCAGCAGTTCAAGAAGGTAGCTCACTACTACCTTCTCCAGGGCAATGAGGGATGGGCAATAAATGCTGGCTCAGTCAAAGATGCCCACATCTCATGAATGAATCAAGAAAATCAAGCTGGCCACTAATATCCCTGTGACTTCAGGGATCTTCAAATGGAGTCACAATCAAAGTGACCACTGTTGTGAGTATTTTAAACCAACACCAGGCACAGGGTCTTTTCATTCAAACATCAAGTTGTCTGTACTTTTCACAGCAGGAAGACAGTCTTAGCTGTGAACCCAGAAGACTTCTTCAATGAGAAAGAGTTTCAAACGGTTTATATAATATTCTGTGACCATAGTGCTGCCTCCAAAAGGGACTGAGATCATGAACAAAGGACGATTGAGGTGATTACAACAGGATCAACGCCGTCAGGTTATCTTTTTCAGAAATAGAATAAGTCATTGCCACAATCAATAGACAAGACAACATCTATCCCCCCATCATAGAAGGAGATAAAATCTGCCACATCAGGATCAATTTGGGAACCAAGGATCCCTAATTGTTTCAAAATCACCTGCATTCCCCTGTGGAGCATGGGACTCCCCATTGGGAAAACTCCTCTCTCACTCGGGTAGGAATATAATGATACATTTTCAAAACTTGCAATTGTGGTTTTACACTCAACATCATACAACTGAGTAAACTGCAGCTGGAATGGTTCACCACTTATTGAAAGAGCTGAGAAATTGTCTACTGGTGATTGTCATTGCAACATCTTCATCATTACCATCAGCATTGGTGGTCCCTCACAGGCAAGGATGACTCTCTTCCATTCTCAGAGTGAGTCCGTAGGTGGCTGTACAGACCGATGTGGCTACCGCAGGCTCTGTTACACTTGGGCAGGTGGTGGTCACAGGAAGTGGTGGGTGGGATATTGGTGTGGCAGTGCTCTCCTTTCGCCTGGCTGCCTTGAATTCCTGATGGCAAGTCTCGAGGTGCTCGGATGCCTTCCCAGACACTCCTCCTCCACTTTGGGTGGCCTTGGGCCAGTGATTCCCAGGTGTCTGTGGGAATGCCGTACCTCACCAGCAAGGCCTTGAGGATATCACTGAAGCACTTCCTCTGCCCACCTGGAGCTCGCCTGCCATTTTGAAGCTGGGAGTAGAGCACCTGTTCGGGGAGTCTCGCGTCGGTCATGTGGATGACATGCCCAGTCCATCATAGCCGATCAAGGGTGGTCAGTGCGTCGATGCTGGGGATGTTGGCCTGGTCAAGGACACTGGTGTTGGTGCATCTTTCTACCCAACAGATTTGAAGGATCTTGCGCAGACAGCGTTGGTCATACTGCTCCAGTGCCTTGAGGTGTCTGCTGTAGACAGTCCATGTCTCAGAGCCATACAGGAGGGTGGGAGCCACCACACCACAGCTCTGTAAACCATGATCTCAGTGTCGGATTCAACGTTGTTGTTCTCGAAAACCTTTTTCCTCAGGTGGCTGAAGGCTACACAAGCACTCTGGAGGCAATACTGGATCTGTTTTAGCTGATAGGTCACTTCTGAGGTATTGGAAGTGGTCAATGTTCTCTAAGGTCTCCCTCTGGACCTTGATGATCGGGGTTTGCTCCACAGTGCCAGGCCAGGTTTGGTGAAGGACCTTCATCTTGCAGATGTCCAGGGTAAGACCAATACTCTCATATACCCCCATAAAGTTGCTGACAATGGTCTGCAGTAGGGGGAGGGGTAACAATACACTGCAGTAAGAAATAAACCCAGAGGAATTCAGGGGGGCAACTTGGGAACTGCCATCAGCTGAGTTTGAATTTTTAACATAATTAGACATGGGCAGCAGACACATGGGAACCCCATTCCCTGAAGAATCCTCTCCAAGCCACTCACCATCCAGACTTGGAAATATATCACTGTTCCTTCACTGTTGCTGTGTTAAAATCCTGGAATTCCCTCCCTAATGGCTTTGTGGGTCCACCTACAGCACATGGACTGATACAGTTCAAGAAGCAGCTCACCACTGTCTTCTCAAGGGGCAACTAGGGATGGGCAATAAATGCTGGCCCAGCTTTTGATTCACCTCACAAGTAATAAAAAAAATCTCAGGGAGAGGATATCACAATATCTGAATACTCGTCTTACAAATGATTTTGATCTTTATCTGGCATGATGCACTCAAACATTGAATTTTCTGTAGTATATTGTCCCAAGTAAGTTGTTGCATTTTGGAAAGGCAAATCAGGGCAGGACTTATACACTTAGTGGTAAGGTCCTGGGGAATATTGCTGAACAAAGAGATCTTGGGTTGCAGGTTCATAGTTCCTCTTAAGTGGAGTCGAAGGTGTTGAGAAAGGTGTTTGGTACGCTTGCCTTTATCAGTCAGTACATTGAGTAAAAGACTTGGGAAGTCATGTTGCAGCTGTCCAGGACATTGGTTAGGCTATTTTTGGAATACTGCGCTCAATTCTAGTCTTCCTTCAATTGGAAAGATGTTATTGAACTTGAAAAGTGCAGAAAAGATATACAAGAATGTCGCTGGGTTGGAGTGTTTGACCTATAAGAAGAGGCTGAATAGGCTGGGGCTATTTCCCTGGACAATCAGAGGCTGAGGAGCAACCTTGTAGAGGTTTATAAAATCATGAGGGGCATGGATAGGGTGAATAGCCAAGGTCTTTTTCCCAGGGTCCAAAACTAGAGGGCGTAGGTTTACGGTGAGACGGGAAAGATTTAAAAGAGATGTAAGGGGCAACTTTTTCACACAGAGTGTGGTGCATATTTGGAATGAGCTGTCAGAAGATGGTGGAGGCTTGTATAATTACAACCTTTAAAAGGCATCTGTATGGTTATATGAATAGGGAAGAGTTTAGAGGGACATGGGCCAAATGCTGGCAAATGGGACTAGATTAATTTAGGACATTTGGTTGGCATGGGCGAGTTGGAGCAAAGGGACTATTTCCATTCTGTATGACTCTATGACTCCTTAAATCCACAACTTCAACATCAATTTAACACATATATGGTTGAAAATACAGTCATAGCAATTGTTTTTCTCCAGTAATGGGTGGTCATGGAGAAAAAATTGCTATCATTTGTATTCTTTTTAAAATTCCTGGAACTGACCGCATGAATGTAATATTGATCACCTTCACGGAATGAAACCATAAACTGTCAAAATAAACAATTTATTAAAAGCAAAATACTGTGGATGTTGGAAATCTGAAATCAAAACAGCTTTCCAGCATTTTCTGTTTTCATTATAAATAATTTATTTGATCGTACAAATTCTGCGTGACATTAAACATCATGTTCTAAGAACACATAGACCTTCTTTGTTGAAAAACCAAGATGTGAAATATTTGTTGGCACAGTGTGACCACAGAACAGATGGACTATAAAGAGAGTACAAAGTTGGAAATTTGGTACAAATGGGACTTCCTGCACATGTAGCATTGGATTGAATCTAACTGACATTTAGTTGAAGTTTTAATTTTCTCCGTTTGAATTCAATTTAGGGACTTTAATACTTTCAAATAAATTGCAAATTATCCAATACTTAACTAAGCTGCCTGTCGGTGCAAGTTAAATTCCAATCAACCCTAAGTGATTGCTTGAATGGATGTTACTCCAGATTGTACATTGTATTGATCAGCTATCTCAGAAGCAGGTCACCCTGATCCTGAGGGATTGCCTAAATGAAGTGAGACAGCTATTTACTGTGGGCAAGAAACTGAGTCAGTTTTAAATTGGACATAGCACAAAACAAGCGTGCAGGAGTAGATAAAATCTGCTGATTCCCAATGTAGTCAGCACACACTGACCAAACAAAAAGCAAGTTGTAAATAGAGCACAAATATTGAGAATTTAGTGCCGGGAAGGGGAGGTGGAGTTTTTTTTTGGCCTTCAATACTTGTATGGAAAGAATGCATCTCCAGGTACCTTTTAAATATGCAGCAGAACAATTGACTCGCACCACCACACTCACAGTGCTCTTTGGGCACGCATATATAGTTAGCCGACAATCATGTAGTCACATGAGAGTAGCTGACCCTCCCTCGGATAGAAGTGGGGCTCATTTCCACGCCCGCACCAGAAATTGTCCTCTGGAAATGGAAGATTCCACCGCATAAGTGAGGATAGTTCTGCATTCCAAACTATAGGAATTATGTATTGACCTTGGAGGGAAAGCAGATGAGTTTACTGGAATGGAACCTGGACTCCAAGGGTTATATTATGAGGATTTATTACAAAAACTGTATTGAATTTATGGAATTTAACAGATGACTTGGTTGGAGATTTTAAAACATTATTGGGAACCAATACAGTAAACACAGAAATGATTTTCACTAGTTGGGAGCTCTAGGACAATCCTAAAATTTGAGCCAGACATTTCAGGAGTGAAGTTAGGAAATATATTGACACAAAGGTACAAGTTACTCAACTTCTGAAAATAGTAATTGAGGCTAAGTTTATTATAAATTTCAATCCTGAGGTTCCTGGTTTGCATTAACCAAAGGTATGAAGGACTCTCGGATGAAGCAGGTATATGCTTTAAAATCACCAAATAGCTGTGATCTTATAGAATGGTGGAACAGTCTCAAGATACTAAACAACTAGTTCTTGTTCCTATGTTTCTACATTGATCATGTGACAGTGAGTGAAACAAGTTTGTCAATGTTGTCACATAAAAATTGACGTTTGGGTGTTTTTGACAGAAGGGAGTCTGCACCCATGTTAGTAATACGAAAAAAACCTTCATTAACTGTTTGTATTATGTACCTGGAGAGGCTTAAGCAGGATATCCCTGGAATCTACCACACTCATATTCCAGTTCCATGGGATCTGACATCATCTGACATCATTGAAGATGCAATTGGTCTATTAGCATATCGCCATTCACCCTACATATGACACCCCCTACCAAGTCTTTCATTCTCCCCATAAACACATATTTTCATGCTCTTACACCTTCACCTCCAAGGCTCTTTTGCCAATGGTGTCAATTTCCAACACTTATAGGCTTATTTTAAGATACTCAAAAATATATGTAATCCAATTTCTTTTGCTCAGAAAGGAAAACTTATTGGTAGACTGGAATGTCTGGCTCTCACAACAGCTGGGACCTGGCCTGTGAAACTGATGATAATTTGAATCAAAAGCCCTGAAAACTATCAGGGGAGAACTAATTGAAAAGACAAACCTTCAGGATCTAAATCATTAAAGTGGGAGACAACAAGCTGAAATTTTGAATCTCTTCTTATTACTTGAATTATTACTTGAATGGTAAAAAGTTGCAGCATGCTGCTATGCAGAGGGACCTGGGTGTCCTTGTGCATGAATCACAGAAGGTAGGTCTGCAGGTACAACAAGTAATTAGGAAGGCAAATGGAATTTTGTCCTTCATTGCTAAAGGGATTGAAATAAAAAGCAGAGAGGTTATGTTGCAGCTGTATAAGGTGCTGGTGAGGCCACACCTAGAGTACTGTGTGCAGTTTTGGTCTCCTTACTTGAGAAAGGATGTACTGGCACTGGAGGGGGTGCAAAGGAGGTTCACTAGGTTGATTCCAGAGTTGAGGGGGTTGGCTTATGAGGAGAGACTGAGTAGATTGGGATTATATTCATTGGAATTCAGAAGATTGAGGGGGGATTGAAGGGAATAGATAAGATAGAAGTAGAGAGGATGGCAGGTGAAGCTAGGACAAGAGGGCATAGCCTCAAGATTAGAGGGAGCAGATTTAGGACTGAACTGAGAAGGAATTTCTTCACCCAGAGGGTTGTTAATCCGTGGAATTCCTTGCCCAGTGAAGTAGTTGACACTACTTCAGTAAACGCTCTTAAACAAAAGGTAGATTTTTTTTGAACAATAAAGGAATTAAGGGATACGGTGAGAACGCGGGTAAGTGGATCTGAGTCCACGAAAGGATCAGCCATGATCTTATTGAATGGCGGAGCAGGCTCGAAGGGCCAGACGGCCTACTCCTGCTCCTAGTTCTTGTGTTCTTGTGTTCTTGTGTTCTGCTTTTCCTTCTTCTGTTTTGAACATTGTGAAAAGATTAAAACACTAGTTTGAAGAAATGAAGCATATTCAGCTTCCATGAACATCTTCGTGGCAGGGTGAGAATTCCTGTTTCTGTTGATAATGATACTATGGTCACAGTCTTTCCAGCTTGAGGCTGCTCTTCTATAGGCAATGATATCTTGAGAACTCCATCTGAACGTAAAATTTAACCATCATTAACAGTAGAATAAACCCAAATATTTGGGGAGGTTACATCCACTTGGACATCTGTCTCAAGATTGGGTTCTATAGGAATCACGCCTGTAGTATTCCGAACCTGAGACTCGAAGCAAGTTCAATGACCAGGAAAGCAAACAATGCCTCTTCTTCCTCAGGCGACTCAGGAAATTTGGCATGTCCATAAGGACCCTCACCAACTTCTACAGATGCACCATTGAAAGTATACTTTTCGGGTGCATAATGGCTTGGTATGGCAATTGCTCTGCCCAGGACCATAAGAAACTACAGAAGGTGGTGTGCACAGTCCAGACCACCATGGAAGCCATCTTACATCCATGGACTCCATTTATATGGCTCGCTGCAGTGGAAAGGCTGCCATCATCATCAAAGACCCATTGCACCCCGGCAATGATCTCCTACAACCTCTTCCATCAGGCAGAAGATACAGAAGCCTGAACACACGCATAAGCAGGTTCAGGAACAGCTTCTTCCTGGCCTTTATTAGACTGATGAATAGACTCTCTAGCTGCAAATAATGCTGATCTCGCTAACGTTGATCTCACCTAGCGCATGCTCTGTGTAATGTAACCTGTATGCCTCTGTCCAGGTCTTTTAACAACCACTGATCTGTACTTCCTTGCTTACTACGATCTGCCTGTACTGCTTGTAACCAAAGCTTTTCACTGTACTTCGGTACATGTGACAATAAATCAATCAATCAATCAAGCAATCAAACATTATCATCAAGAAATTCCTACATTCCTACACTGTTGATGTCAAAAGACATCCAGTTTTAGTAACTGTTCAGGTACTTGTATTGTGGCCAAAAAATGCTATCTTAAACTCTTTAGATGCATTGCAGCATTTGCAAACTCCTCCACTGCATTTTATTCATTGTTTTCTGTTGCACATGTGATTCCCTTTCTGTTGCTTAATAGTGCTCTGTGCTTATAATGGTTTGTGGAGCAATGTTCTCCTTGTACTGTACCATTAACCACGTAAAACAGAATGCTGAATTTTCTGCAGAAATCCTTTTGCCTTGTCTTCAACCTGTTGGCACATAACTAGTTCCTCCGTGATTGTCTAAAATTCCAACAGATTCAGGTGAGGACATGTATGATGCAGAGCCAATGATTTTTCCAGCTGTGTCATGAAGTGGAACAATGCCATTGTGGTGTGAGTAGGATATTTATAGCTATGTCCACCTTCTGATGAACCTCTTCTAATTCTAGTTGAAGCAGAAGATTATCTGGAATCTCATTGAATGGCAGAGCATCTCAAATGGGTTGAATAACCTCCTCCTGTTCTGACTTCTTATGTTCTTAACAAACAACAATGTTGATTAGCAATTATGTAGAGAATACCAGTCATCTCTCAATCATTATAATTAAGGGTAGCATGCGTGTACCCTCATGACCACATTGGAATATCTCCTGCAACTTGATGCTGAATAGAAAAAGATCAGAGAACCTCAGCCATCAGTACAGCATGGCCTCAGAAAGAATAAATACACCATCTCTTGTACCTAATTTAAAATTAGTTTTCTTGCCATTGACTATGATATCTGCATCTCAGAAATCATCTGTGGCTCTGTTACTTCTCCTGAGAAGAATCTCTCCTGCTGTCCAGCGTTGTCCTGCTTCTTGGACATTTGTAGACTGGTGTGTTCTGTCTCTTAATTTTGTCCTGCAGGTGGAAGTCTCCTGATACTATGGCATAATGTTTTAAAATGGCTAGTCTTGTAGCACATGTAACACTCAACATTACAGGCTGGGCAAACTTCCCATTGCAACATAAATGTGGGCCATTGGAAGCAAAAGCACACTGTCTCTTTGTACACTTCCCATAGCAAGACTGCATCATCAGTAATGGGCATCCCAGATGCCTCACTATCTTAGTGAGTTAGTTCTCAGGTAATGAGAGGTTGTAAATCAGAGTTGGAGTCAAAGGCTTAAAAGACCTCAATATGACCAGCAGTTTCATCTTCGACCTCTAGAATAATTAAATTTCACTGGAACAGGAACAGATTAACCTGAATTTCATCTGATTCCTGGGCAAGTGTAGAGGCGATACACAGCAGTTGAAGCAGTGGCACCTGGAAATGTAATGCAAGGTTTCGACGAATCCTCCGTTGTGGAATAGGAGTTCATGACAGAGATTCCCTGTGTGAATCTGTAAACAATGTTTGTGAGATTCCTGTAGAGATTCATTATTTGGCCTATTGCTGTGAGTGTTTCCCAAGTCTCTTCTATCTGACTGACTGCTCCTTTGATTTTCTTCTTTAGACCTTCTTTAGAATCAACCAGGAGCCTTACAAAACCTATCATATATCAGTGCCATCATGTGGTAGCAGCAGGATTGATGCTTGGCCAACAACATTAGTGAAAACTTACAGCCTTCTTTAACTGTTTATGAAAAGGCTTAAGCAGGGCATCTCTCAAATCCTCCACACTCAGGTTCCAATTTCACTCTAACATATAGCTACCAATCCTATTATACTCAATAAGTTAACCTTAATTCTCAATGGCTTCTTCCTGACCCTCATTGCTGTTGGTCGCTCTGTACCTTAGAAGGCAAGCAAAAGGTGAAATACCAGCTGAAGCAAGTCCAAGATCAAATCACTAAATCCTTATTTGAACACACAAGTAATATTGATACCATTCAGCTCAATATGCAAAAGTTTGTAAAATTTTACTCAGAGAATTTGAAATGTGAATCATGAAATTGTTAGCTAGTCACTTTAATGCTGGCAAAATGGAAGTGCTCTACTGCATATTTCAGAGTGTTGCTAAAGGTGTCTAATTAAAGACGATTTGATTGACGGCAACTTCTGGGAAGATGTGAGCCAGTTACCATTGATCTTTTGAAATTAATTTCTTTACAATGTTGCTTTCTTCTCAAGAACCATGATTAGTGTTGGCAACCTGTCTGGCTAGGGGTAGAGAAAGAGAGTCCAAATGTGTTCCAGCTTGAAATCAACATATGCACACCGTCAGGTCATATCACTGGGTAGGAATTAGAAAACGAAACCGAGGGTTACCGACGTCAACTCTTTGGCATGCTTAAGTGATTGAAAATGTGGATGCAACAAGTTAATTCAACTTCAATTGTGATCAAAGCTACCTACAAAGTCAGCAAGTATGAGATAAAATAATAGATTAGAATAATTTTTCTGATCCACAAAGTAATACATAATTTGAATAAATTTAGCTACTTTCATTGACGTTTCAGAGGGATATCTATTGTGCAACAAAGCCAAATGCCCACATCTTGAGAACACATTGACAATCATACATACATCACAAAGGGAATCTTACATAAGTTGCTTTATTTCCTTGGATAAAAAAAAGTGCTGGGTTTAAAAATGGAATACAGGAATATTACAAACATAACTGTTCAATTGTTCTCATAACTCTTCTCATAAATTCTCATGGCCAAAACAGCGTTTGATGCCGAAGTGCTATTTTCCACCTGGTACTATTTTGGCGTAAAACTTGCTGACACATTGTGGGAACAGGGCTTCTTTTTAGAAATATTGAAGAGATGTTTCATTTTTATGGATTGTTTCTCAGGATCAGTTCTGTTATCTTCTGGCCATCATTTGGCCTGCAGCTTTTTGTCACTCACAACAAAGAAAAGAAAAGGCCAATCTGTGTATTCCAGTGACACTCATCCCTAAAAATGCTTAAATTAATATATTTAATTCATGTTTGGTAATCCTTGATTGTTAAGTTTAATTTTGCGAGGAGAATTGCATTTCTTCCATGTAGATGGAGCCTTTCCAGAATCCTCTGTAGGCACAGCTGGTATTTAAACGTACCATTTGCATCATTAGTAAATCATTGGCATGTTCTCACACACTGGTGCTATGCAGCTACTTGAATTGATTTGTTTTCACATAAGTGTTTAGCAACCCCATGCCAATCACAAATATCATAAACCACATATGAAAAATGCTCCGGAATGGCTCAAAAAAAAATATGTATTTTCTGGCTACTTACAAACTCTGCAAACATATCGTGAACTTTCTGTAAATGTCAAAAAGAGCATCTGTTTAGCAAGGAATACTTTCTCAATACTCTTTCTCCTTTTGAAAATTCCTTTTTCCCCCATGACTCAAAGCTCTTTTGACATTTTTTCCCTTTCTCCATACTTTTATCATTTGTTTACTCTTTCACTAACAGATGAGAATATTCGAGTGAAGATAAAGTTTTATTCCTTACTCTTATAAAAAGGTTCCAGGTGGTGAATATTAATCCAAGTACATTTTATTTGCCAAGCAATCAAACTCGCATCAGATAATCATGGAGTAGAATGTTAATGCAAACCAGCATCTTTCACTGTCTGGTTAGCATTGCCAAGAATGTACTGCCAGTTAACTAGCACCTCAAATAAATGACATAGGATAAATCCTTCACCAGGCAAGCACGACTGTAAAGACAAACAGGAGGCTGGAAGAACGCAGCAGGCCAGCCAGCATCTGGAGGAAAGGAGCAGTCACTGTTTCGGGTATTATCCTTCTTCAGGACTCGATGTGGGGGGCGGTAGAGGGAGCTGCAGATAAAGGCGGGTGGAGGCGGAATGGTGGTGATAGGTAGACACTAGTGGTAGGTATGACCTGGTTGGTTGATGGAAGGGATGAATCCAATTGGTGGCTGGATGGGAGGGTCAGAAAGTGGAACAGAAGGGAGGAGGTAGGGGGAGATAAGGTCTTGTTCTCTGACCCTCCTTTCCAACCACCAACCGGATTCAAGAAGATAAGGTGTCGTTCTACTAGACTAGGCGACTGTTCTGTTGAGCATCTCCATCTGGCACGTAACGGCCAATCTAACCTCCCGGTCACCGCCCATTTCAACTCCCCGCCCTACTCCCTGTCCGACATGTCCGTTGTCAGCCTCCTCCAGTGTTGCAGCGAATCGGCAAGCAAATTTGAAGAACAACACCTTATCTTCTGCCTGCGTACCCTAAAGCTCAGAGGATGCAATATTGAGGTCTCCAATTTCAAATAACCTTCCCACCCATCCCCCCGGCTTCCTTTCCAATCCCACCTCCTCCCTTCCATTCCATCTTCTGACCCTCCCTTCCAGCCACCAACCGGATTCATCCCTCCCACCAACCAACCAGGTCATACCTGCTGCCAGTGTCCACCTATCACCACCATTCCGCCTCCATCCCTTCCCCCTTCTTTATCTGCAGCTCCCCCTATCCCCACATCCAGTCCTGAAGAAGGGTAATACCCAAAACGTTGACCTCTCCTTTCCGGCCGAGGCTGTCTGTCCTGCTGTGTTCTTCCAGACTCCAGGTTGTCTACTTCGGTTTCCAGCATCTGAAGTTTTATTTGTCTCTAAGCACAATTATATAGTCAGTCAAGAGGTTCCATTGGCAACTGAGGAAGTAAATTATAATACTCACCCATATAGACAACGTAGGTTGAATGTAGATTTCTTGGATGTTCTGATCTTAAATTGAGTTAAACTTAGAAATGCTACATTTAACTGCACTGAGTCAGGGAAAGAAAAGTCGCACTCTGTTCTTTTCTTGTAATATTCTGTGACTATTTCTGAAAATACAAATGCTTTAATATATATAGACTGTGCAGGATCAGATTGGGCTGTCCTCATAGAGTAGCCTGAATCATATTATTATTGAAATCACAGGTAGAATCAAAATAGAATAGAAATTTGAAGAATATGTTGGCATTTGTGGTATGCTTCTCCAGCCTAAGTCATTGTCTTGAGAAGACGAGAAACAGGATTAGAATGACAGGTGGATAATAAATTGTAACAGTGGTATAGGGATGGGATGTGTAGGATGATGTGCAGTTAATGACTTAGACATTGGTTTCCATTAACCTGTTGGCATGAATTAGTCGCAGGAAACAATACCTAGACTGGATCATTTGGACTGATATTGTGTGTCCCTATATCTATTTAAATGAAACCTGTGAAACTCCAGGATGCTCCATGATGAATTGACATTGGAATTCTGGAAGCTGCACCATCAGCAGTGGCCCTCCAATGCGTGCTGTGGCTGGTGGCAAGTGGGTCGGTCAATACAAAAAGGGACAACTGAGAAAGGAGGACGAGTGATAGGAAAGGATAGAGAGTGAGTAAAAAGGAAATGAGTGATTGGTTAAAAAGGAGTTACTCAGGAGGAAGGACGGCGATCTGGAGAAAGCAGGCAATTGGATGAGAGCCAAACAAGGGTCAGCAACAGTCTTTAACACATTCCATCCCCACAGTCTGGCAGACACTTTGGAAGGTTGCATTCATAAAGATCCTTTACACCACATTTCCTGAACACAACTGGTCTGGGGTCTGTTTTATGGTTGCACAATTTATAGAGGCTTAGGTAGAGACCCTTTCAAAGACATTCAATTCCGACTTGCACCAAAAAAGCACAGATATCTGATTAAGGTGTAAAGCTGGATGCCTCTGTTTTTGCCTGGACTGATTTGGTAGGTGCATTTCCAGCATGAACATGCTGCCCATTATGTTTGGCTTCATTTTGCAGCTGTAAACCAGGGTCAAAGTCAATGGCTCTCCTAATCAATAGAATGAGTCTTCTAGCATCAAAGTATTTTGTTGCAGTTAATTAGGGAGCCCAAGTTGCTGCAGTAAGCTGTATTTGTTTTCACTTGTTCACTGGGCATGAGTGCCAATGGCCAGGCCAACATTATTGCTCATCTCTAATTGTCCCTTGAGAATTTGTTGGTGAATCACTTTCTTGAACTGGGATGTAAGTGCACTCACAAGCTGTTAGGGACAAATTTCCAGGATTTTAACCCAGTGATAGTGAAGGAACAGTGCTATACTTCCAAATAAGATTGATGTGTGTCTTGGAGGGAAACGTGCAAGTAATTGTATTCTTTTGTTTCTGCTGTACTTACCTTTCTAAATAGTAAAGCTTGTGGATTTGGAAGGTGGTGTTGAAGGAGCCTTGGTGAGTTGCTGCAATGCAGTGAAAGGTATACACTGCAGCCACTGTGCTTCACTGGTGGAAGGAGTGAATATTTAAGGTAATGGATAGGATGACAATCCAGTACTTTGCTTAGCCTTGGATGGTGTCAAGCTTCTTGAGTAGTGTTAGAACTACACTGATTCAGGCAATTAGAGAGTAATCCATCACACTTCTTACCTCTGCTTTGTAGATAGTAGACTAATGATAAATTACTTCAGGCAAATGCTCTGGAAATCAGTGTCAACTTGCCTGGAGAACAATTTAAACTGATTTTGGCTGTTAACTGCCAATCATCATTAACTGATGCATTCCAGCCACTTGCTAACTAATCAACAGTCTTCCCTCATACACTGTAAATGTTGTTTTCCTTTTATTTTGATATCCCTTATTAATTATTCTGATGAGTGAAAGATGAAAATCTTCAACACAATCTATTGCCTTTCAAGTTCTGCACTACTAAATGATGACAAATTAAGCCCTGTATGCAGGCCTTTTCCTCTTGGAAATCTGGGTCTGGATTGAATCAGCTCCAACACTAATGGATACAGAGCTGACTAACTGTGTTTACTGTCTGGTGAAATGTTAATAATAATTCTCAATAAACTCCTGCTCATGAGCATTAGCTTAATAATGGCAACATATCAGGCTCCAGCAGTAAAACCACACAGGCAATGCTGCTCAGTGAATTTAAGGGATGTCATGAAAAATACTCAGTTGCAGTACAGCAAGATGAATTTGTAAACGCTGATTTGAATGAGCTGGATGCATAAACAAAAAATATTTCTAACATTTTGAGAGCAAAGGATCTATGCTATTCCTGTTCCTTCATATGTTGGACTATCTAGTTGCTATGATGTAAGGAAAATCGGGAGAATTGCAAGCTCAAAAGGGAACCTTTCCCATTTTGTCTCCATCTATTCAAACAGGTGAACCAGAAAGAAAATTGCCCAAATTGCCTAATTTTTCTAGTTCTGTTATAGGCATCATAAGAACAGGATATAGCTAGAGGCAACATTAACTATAACCAGGGAGAAACCATCCTTTAGAGAAAACAATAAAAATGTGATTAGACTATTCAAGGAAGAGCGTACAATATTTCCACTTCCTGTCCATTATTATACATTAAACCAAATTCATGAACCAAATTCACCTCATTTCTGTTTGTAGGACTTTTCTTCCATAAAAAGGTTGCCCCACAAAATAGTAATGACTCCACGTGAATCAGCAATGGGATATATTGAGGATTTGATAAAGTTAAAAAGTTCAAGTTCTTGTTCTTTCTTTTGTCTGAGCTATTCACTACTCATCATTCCTTCCAAAATCAGAATAGTGATTCTAATGCTCTTCCAAGACATTTTAAAATTAACTTAATAGACTTTAGAGTTATTTTATTCTTTCTGATTTTCTCTCACTATTCCTCTCCTCCAAAGTGTGGTGTTTGAATGACATTGCAGTTTGATGGATGCTGACTGTCCTCCACTACCTCATCTAGGTGGTTATTCTGCATTGTTGAGCCTTGGTCATGGGTATACCCCAGGAGGTGATGTCTCAGTTAAGTCTGTCCAACCCCTTATCTAATACTTACATTTATCGTTTGGCAAAGGGAGTATTGGTGCAAGTCATAGAATCCCTATAGCGTGAAAGCTGGCCATTCAGCCCATCAAGTTTCCACTGACTCTCCAGAGAACATCCCACCCAAATCCATCCCCCACACTATAACCCTACATTTCCCATATTTAATTCAACTGCACATCTTTTGACTGTGTGAGGAAACCAGAGCACCCAGAGGAAATGCATGCAGACATGCAGAGAATGTGCAAACTCCACACAGTCACCAAAAGCTGGAATAGTACCTGAGTCCCTGGCACTGTGAGGCAGCAGTGGTAACAATTGAGCCACCATGCTGCCTACAGTGCTGACTGATTTTCTGCCATGTGAGGTCCAGCTTACAACCTTTCCTTGAAAATTTGAGCGCTGAGGTCAATTATAACAGACTGTTCTTCCGACTGAACCTAGCTAACAAATTTCTAGGGATCTGTCCTGGAATGTCCTGCACTGTATGGTTCAATTGCACACTGCTTTTTTCCAATTGAACCCTCAGGGAAGGTCAAACAGGTTGTTCCAGAATGACTAAGGAATTGGTTTTGTCAGTGCAATTCATATGGCATTCCTCAGAGTTAACTGTGAGGCATAATTCTGCATTACTGATTCATAATTTCATAGAAACAAGCAAGACAGAAGAAGCAGTGCTTTTGGCAATCCTATATTTTCATTTGGATAGAATTTGGTGATAGAACTCCAATATTTATGATTCCACCATAAAGAATGTAATTAAATTTATATCTCCTAAATGTTCTGTAATCCAAATGTTTAATTTGATTGCTTCTGTAATTGTAGTTGAATTATATACAAGAAGACAAAAATAAGATCAAAATTCTTCATGAATTAACAATTTAATGTGATTGTTTCTGTCTATTGGTATGTTTGTAGCTAATAATATGTGGCAGATCTCATTGAAACAAAAGGTATGCATTTTGAAAGCTAAAATCTCCTTTAGTAATACAGTGGTTCATGAGTGAGCAGCCTCTGTTACACAACCACATATATAATATCCACAATGAAAAGTTAATACCAAATAGAATTGGGTGCAAAGGAAAATAGGTGAAAGTTCACCTTCGAAGAAAAATGACTCAAAGTCTCTCCCATTTGCTTGTGATCTGAATAGTCCATTGAGACTGTTTTGCAGCTGCAAGTCACTTCAGAGCTGTGAAATACAACAGCTGGTGAAAAGCAGTCAATGCCTTCAAGAAACAACCTCATTTTGGGAGTGAGAAGAGATATCAACTTTCAAAGTGTAGCTATGTCAATGTGAATTCAGTGTCAATTAATGCATACCCAAATCCATCAGTTTGTATGAAGAATAAACAAGTTTTATTGCCAAGCGCTGTCACATTGTCAGGTCAGGGTATATTTCTACACTGGCAAGATGTAAGTATTTTTCATGTAAAGTGCAGAGAAATTTCTGAGTAGTCATTCTTTTCCACAATAAAGTGATCTGTCTGAAATTTAAGTGTCAAATACAGCAAATTATTTTCTATTGCCTCTGGAGAATTTAATTTATCGCAAGGTCATCACAGCATTGTCCAGCTTGCCTAGAGCACCTAAAATGTAATACAGGTGCCAGTAAAGATCACTAAAGCACTCAGTTTCTACAACACAGGTGGGTTTCAGTTGCCACAAGGGACAGAAAATACATAAACAAGTTTCACTAATTAGGTGTATCCAACGGATTACTTTCCCTTGCCTGTCAAAGAAAACCAATGCACTGTGACCTCAATGTATTCCAAGGAGCAGCATGTCCCTGCCTTCCATAAGTTGTTGATTCTTGAATGGCATAGGGTGTGATCAATGGGGCCCATAGAGCTAATGGCTTCTGTGGGAAGAAGAATCCCTTACATGCATTTAACTTAATTCAAAGTAATACGGGTGAATGCCAGATTCCTGGGTTCATCATTCCATCTTTGTAAAAAAAAGTAAGCATTTAAAGTCCAGTTGCTCATGGATACTGGTTGGCCATTATTTCCCTGGTTACTTAACACAATGGGAATCTCAATTTGATATGATGCATACAGAGCTTGGGAGATAGTTTTGTTTGTCATATAAACATTGGTACTGAGAATCACACGTTCTTATGTGTAAGTTGCTCTGCACCCATCCCCCAGTATAATCTGGAGAATGTAAAACTTGTGTGTTCAACAACTTTAGCCATTGAGAAGGGCATTCACCTGAAGAAGTAAGGAGCAAGAGGATTATCAAAAGTCAGAATGACTGCTACTAACTAAACCAGACGTAGGATACTCATCCTGAAAATATCCTGACCATAGATTGAAGTACAACTTCTATACTCCTTTGCTTCTAAATACAGAAATATAGAGACTAGGAGCAGGAGTGGGCCATTCAGCCCATCAACCCCATTATACCATTCAACATGATCATTACTGATGATCTATCTTAACTTCATAATTTTGCTGTCTCCCCATATCTTTTGACATCTTTAGCCTCTAGAAATCTATCTACTTCTTTCTGAACAATATCCAGCTAGCTCGCCTCCACAGCCTTCTGTGGTAGAGAATTCCATATCTTCAGCACCCACTGAATGAAAATGTCCAAAAAAGACTACTACATATCCTGACGCTATGATCATTTGTTCTAGACATCCTGGTCATGGGGAATGCCAGTATATTACCCCCAATTCTCATGCTTTGACTTTGCACATTAACTCCTTGTCTTGGACTATATCAAAAATTTTCTGAAAATCCAAACGCACCTGGTTGTCCCTCATTTATTCCGATGACTACATTCTTAATGAACTCCAGTAGGTTTATCAAGCATGACTTCCTTCCCATAAATCCATGTTAACTTTGTGCAATCCTGTATGTATTTCCTAAGTGTCCTGTTATCGCATCCTGTATAATAGGCTCCAGCCTTTTCCCTACTACTGATGGTAGGTTATAGATTAAATCAGTTCACTCAGTTAATGCAACCACTGTAACTCTCATCATCATTCAACATATCACCAAATCCCAACTCCTTCTAGCATTAAAGGACTATAGCACAAAGCACGTTGTGTGGTCAACACATTTATTGTGCTTGCATTTAATTGTAGGACTCTTGTGGTGCATTTGTATTGTCCCTACCTCCAGCCTAGGTGACTTAGGTTCAGATCACACCTAATCCTGAACCGTGTAGTATCATCTTTGAACAGGTTAATTAGGTAAATATGTACATCCAGTTGTTGCTGTCATTCTTATTTCTTTCACCAGATTTTTCCATTTTCTATGATATGCTCAATACTTTGTCTGGTATGTTATCTGTGTGGTATTTCCCAAGCAGAGTTAAGGAAAGTCAATTGCAGCTGAATGTCACTGTCACGCTCTGGGGTTTAAGGATGCTCTTGATCTTTGAAAGCTTGCACAGCAATGGGTCTTTTTCAGGATACAACTACAGGCACAGCAAAGCCCCAACTGCTTAAAGATAAAGAACACCAACATTCACTCTCTTTGGACTATCCCCCTCTCACCTGGACTCACTGCCAACTTGCTCATGGGTCTGACAGCTGTCAAGTTATATAATCGCATGGGCAGGAAGCTGATGCACCTTACTTCCTTCCTAGTTTGTACAACCCCTGCCTACAGTGGCTGTGAAATTCACCAAAGTTCCATATTGCAAGAGGACTTATGACTGGCATCAAGGCATTGGTTGTAATGGGCTTCATTGCAGTTGGCCCTGTAGCTGCCAGTACCTAAATAAGTATCTGAATACTTTCAATGCCTCACATTAGTACCTGACACATCCAGGTTTCTGACTTGCACAATCGCCCGTGTGGTTCTGAAGCACAGGTTATAGTCTGTCATTCTCTGGAAACAGTTTGCTCTGGAATGCAGGGCCACAATGATCTGGATTCACTGCACAAACAACTGCTGGAAAACATGCTCCTGTGACCATATAGGGATTTCCTCTCCCTTTTTCCAAATCTCTAGTGTTCTCCACTTCAACCTTACAGTGCTATTCATATGGTCCACCTGCACTCCAAGTAAATCTAACTGCCAAGTATGGCAAATATAATGAATCTTCCTGTTGAATGAGAGCCTCCTGAAACTCTGATTATTCCATCCCATAACCACTCTGAGCCATGTTTCCTGCCTGTTCTCGTTGTGACATGGTATTTAGATGAAGACATTGAGTTAAAACACTCTGTCCTTAGAACTTAGACAGCTTTTCACATTTACCTCAATCTCCAACCTGCTGTTCGGCTTTCAAATCAACCCCAAATATTTTTTAGGTGAATCACTGCTTGATACTGCTTGATTAATGGGACATTTGAGTCAATCAATGATCAATATTTAAAATAAATAAAACAAAATAAAGGAAATAGAGTAAAGATTGATAAAGAATAAAATAAAAATCAATACTTTCCTTGTTAAAACTTGTTTTATTTTGCAAAAAAGGAGCATTAGCATTAAGAAACCACAACAAAAACTATCCATATACCATTGAATTTACTTAAGTTATGATCTCAGCAGATGATAAATACTGGACAAGTCAGAGCGAAAACTGGTTCAGTAGAACACAGTTTTAGTTTGAATTTTGTTTAATGCGGAGGCCAGTCACAGAAAGTATTCCTAAAAGGCAGTCAATGTACTTTTAACAAAAGATCATAAAAGTTTATTACACAAAAGAGAAACACAGAGTATTACCACTCTAGATAAGAACAATCTCATTAAAAACGTCAGAAAGAAAGATTCATCTTTTCTATTCTAGCAATACCCATTACAGGCACTTAGGCCTCAGCAAAGATTCATCTTTTCTATTCTAGCACCATTACAGGCACTTAGGCCTCAGCAAATGGACCCCCCATCTCCACATGAAAGATTCTGGGTTCAGCCAGCATAGCTGGAATTGGTTTCTTTTTGGCAAAATGTTGTGATCTGTTATGGTGAAGGTAATGTCCCTCCTGCCCAATGTCCTCAGCTTCCTTTTCAAAAGATTACCGCTGCTCTCCTAGCTCTCCAGCATCCTTCATATCAACCCCTTTGCCTGCTGGATTTGTGCAGAGTGCAGCTTATAATCATTATGGGCACACTATGTCTGGAGCATAATGCATGGCCCTCCCACGACTGATACAAGCATCAGAACATCACTTTGAGGAGGACTGCCACCTGCTCCATGATTTCCTGATGAGCTGTGTTGATCTGCCACAAGTTGCATAGTAACAGCCTTGATAATTTCACGGGTTGAGTTTTAAACAATCGAACACAGGTTGGATCATTGGAAGCAGCCAGTTACAAAGAATTATGCACTTCTGTCATTTAGCCAGCCATCCAAACCTTCAGTTTGCAGGTCCTGTGCCAGCAGATGATATAGTTCTGTTACAGTGTCCCAGGACAACTTCACTCTGTGCTGGTAATGCGCCTTCCTCACCTGGAGAAAATGAATCAAAGATAATTAATTCTGGGTCCCCTGTAGCTCCTCTGCAACCTCAGGGAACCTTCAGCTGAGGTTTCTTCATGGGGATGATGTTCAGCAGATGTTGGAAGTTGCTGCTGGTACATTTGTTCCTCCTCCATTTTCCTGAACCTGTATGGCACCTCCTGTTGTGGTTGGATCCATTGTCATGATTCCAATGAGCTTGTGCAAGGTAAAAAAGAAACCTAACAGGTCAAATTGAGAAGAAATCAGCTCTGTGCCCTTCCAAAGCCTGCGAGAGCTCGGTTTATCTTGTGAATTGTGGCCAAAGGTGACACTTTAGATGTAACTAGTAAATCATTTCTGCTTCACAGAGATGACTATCATCAATTTGTAATAAACACTGATGTTTGTGGCCTAGAATTTTATTTGACACAGTTAGTTGTAGGAAGCGGGCACATACAGGCCTCTGTGATTACATATGTCCTAAACATTTACTGTGAAAGTGCCTAGTTGCCCTAATTGCCCCTTGAAGGGCCTCAAATCACTCATGAGTAAAGCTCACTTCCTCACTCAGAAACTACTAACTCCACCCACTACAGGAGTGATGGCAGCTTTTTTTTAATTTCCATTGCAATTTATGGTTTGGATGAGATAATACATAACACTTCACAGAGTGACTCTCACGTTCAGCCATATTCAAGGTGACAATCCCCCCACAGTTTTATGTTTCCTTCTTTCTTGCACCTCTGGCAATTCTGAACTTGACTTCATTAAAATATTCATCTCCCAACATTACTCCCGAGCCCCAAATCTACAGATTAGCTACGCCAGCCATCATGATGCACAGTCCCCAGCAATGACCCTCCCTCCTGCGGTAACCTGTACCCTCCAATGTTCCCTCTTCTCCCAGCCTCATAGGTTGAGTTGCACCCCTTTACAATTGTTTCCTAGGCATCCTAGCAGCCTGCCTCTAATTCCCACAGTTGACTTGCATAGCTCACCATCCATAGCAGTGACTCCTGATAACTCCACAGGTCTGCCTTTGGCCTGCCCATCTGACCAACAGCCTGATTGATGAGTGACTGCACATCTGACTGACCTTTGCACAGTTCATTGACTGACCTACTGCTATTTCCTGGCCTGAAGCAGCAAGACCAACCATGGCTCACTCCCAGAACCGTAACAATTTGTAAGCTCTGACCCTGAATGCCCCAAGCAGCTGACTGATCATGTCCAAGCCCCTGGCCTGAGATTGGATGATGTTCTTGACTCAAAATGGTAGACTCCCAGTTCCCCTTGACTTGAGCGAGGATCTCTCCACCTTGACTTTGAGACACAAACATTTGATTGAAGCACAGGCAGTGTGCTTGCCATATGAGCTGCTGGCACCTGCTGCAATTGTGGCATTGACCTCTCATGACCAACGTGCCCACCCCCTTTACTGATCACTGCTGGCTACCATGACCAGCTGCCTGTCTCTATGTCCGAGCTAAAAGGCAAGGCAAGATAGAAGTGCTGTGAGGCTGCAAGTTCCGAATGAGGCGTCAATGCGATAAAAGGAAAGGCAAGGCCTGGAAGAGCTGCTGTGAGCATCCAAGTAAGTGAAAATTGAATGAGTGTTAAGAGACCAAATAAGAGCACTGAGATGTACCCTGCTCTGATACAATGGGTGCTTGTCCCTCTGAGCAAAGTGGTCAGGTGACATCATTGCAATGAAAGGTGTCAGTGTTTTCCAAAGTGCGCTGTTGAAGTGGTGAACTATATCCTAAGTCAGTCGGCTATGTGCCATGATGGTGTGGTAAGACAGGTGCCAGTCCAATGTCAACCTTCATGGACTAAGGATGCAGGTAGTTGCTGCCCCTGTGATGTTAGGAAATGGTAGACAAGTTGAGAGGAAACAGGGAGTTGAAGCTGCCAACTACCTGCTTAGACTTTCAGGTTGGAAACTGTTGCTATCCAGTTTTATTCCATTGCTTGGACAAATACCAACCTGCTCATAAATGAGGCAAGATTAGGTAGTAATGAGATGTTAATGCATGCAAATTGAGCTCTCTCCACTCAATAGCAAGATTCTCAAATCACCATTAAAACCTCGGGTCGGAAATTAAAGTCCTTTTTCTTGACATTGAGAATCTCATCTTTCCAATCTCACCAACTGACGCACCATTGTCCACAACTTCTGCCAACTGTCAACATTTACTGAATTAAATTACTTTTTTATGGTCTTAGTGTATTCGCGAAAGCAATCCAATTGAACTGAGTATTCACAATGTACAAAGTATTTACTTATTTATTAACTTTATTTGTCCAATTTTAACCACATAATTATTGTAAGCAGTGAATCAGCAAAGACAATGCGTTACATGGGATTATAATCATGGAATGTTTGAGTACAGAAGGAGGCTATTTGGCCCATTTGGCCATTGCTAACTTTTCGAAAATCAGTCCAGTTATTCCCACATCCTCTCCCCTTGCCCATTACTGCAGTGAATCTCTCCTTTTCAAATTATATTTGCAAGTTATCATTGAGTCTGCTTCCATTATCAATATAGACTATTCATTCCAGACCACAATAACTCTCTCAGTATTTTTTTCCCTCAGCTTCCTCTTGGTTATCTTTTTAATTATTTTCATTCTGTGTTCACTGATTGTTGATACTCCAACGAATGGAAACAGTTTTATCCCATTTTCTCAATCAAAATCCTTTGTTTATTTCTCATAAGTAACTATTAAAATAGCACTGCACAAATACCTAGCATTTTCTAAAACAAAAACAGAAAATGCTGGAGAAATGCAACAGGTTTGGAAGCAGCTGTGGTGAGAAAAACCTTCAGGGTCATTGAACTTGAAATGTTAACTCAATTTTTCTCTCTGCAGATATTTCCAGACCTGCTGAGATACTCCAGGACTTTCAATTTTTGTTTCAGAGTTCCAGTATTAACAGTTCTTTGTTTTATCATACTGGCATTTTCAATTCTTTCAAATGAAATGTTCCAATTTAAAACTCTCTGTTAATTTTCATATTCCATAAATATATATGTTGAACTGCTTCCTTGTTAACTGAATGTGGGGAAGGGTGGGCAAAAGGTTGTTTTGAATAATCCCTTGACCTGGAAATTTTTCTGGTAAGTGCAATAAAAGGCTATGAGAAACATATGTTCAGATGCACCTTAACATACAATGTTTTATTGCATTGCGTCAGATATTGGATAATAATTTTGGATACTGGATTGGAGTAAAAACAGTTAATCACGTTGTCTCTAGGACTTGCTGATATGAGAAATTACCATGAATTTTTAAATGTTCATTATTCAGGAAAGGGATCCTGAAGCATCACTGAACTCTGAAAACAACAAATGCTGGTGATCCATGGAGAACTGTCACTGAATCACTGAACTCTCTTTACTGATTCTACTTTTCTTCTGACTGCATGCCTGAGGCAGTTTCATAAAGATGAATAGCAATGAATGATTTAGAATGTTAGTTAGCACTGGTGCCTCACAGCGCCAGGGACCCGGGTTCGATTCCAGCCTCAGTTGACTGTCTGTGCGGAGTTTGCACATTCTCCCCGTGTCTGCCTGGGTTTCCTCTGGGTGCTCCGGTTTCCTCCCACAGTCAAAAGATGTGCAGGTTAGGTGGATTGGCCATGCTAAATTGCCTGTAGTGTTCAGGGAGGTGTAGATTGAGTTGTAGGGGGATGGGTCTGGGTGGGATGCTCTGAGGTTCAGTGTGGACTTGTTGGGCCGAAGGGCCTGTTTCCACACTGTAGGGATTCTGTGATTCTGTGATTCTGTGAAATCTACTTTACAAATGTCTTTCAAAAATTAAGCCACACCAAAAATGGAGGCACGTTCCCTTTTCAGTACAGCATGTCCATGACTTAGTGACATACATTTTTATAAATGTAAATGGAGTCTCATGGCATGTTTTTTAAATTAATGTAAGGAAGTTCTGTTACACTAGCTTTCCCATTTTCTGTTGTCTCACTCCCTTGAATTTCAGTAATGGCAAACTAGAAACAATATACTTTTGTAAAATTTTGACTTCAGATATACTTGATTATTTTGGACTGAATTCACAATGAGCAATGAAGTTTATGAGAGTCCAATTCCAGGTCAAGTGGTTCCAAGGTGATGAGCTGAACATGGAATTGATCGGAAAATTATCATGATTCTGTGGTGGGTCTAGACCACCCGAAATGACACTTTTCTCAAGTTAGTTAACACATGAGGAAGTTAACATAATTCATTCAGAATCACAGATTCCAGCTGCATAGATGATTCACTACTCCTTCATTTCACTGAAAACAATTCCAACTATTATATTTTTATTAGATTTTTCATAACATCTTCCAAGGCTCTCCATAAAAATGTCTCCCACTAACTTGTCCTGCCATCACACTGAGAAGCTGTTACCAAAGTCACAAACGTGATATTTTGATGGATTGTATGTGAACTTTCCTTCTTCATCCTTCTCAGCCTGCCTGCAGCAATGGATATGGTTGACCATGCCATCCTATTCCAACATTTGTCCACCTGTATTCATCTAGTTGGGCCTCCACTCACTTGGTTCCATTCTTATCTATCCAGTTTTGGCCAACCCCCTTTTTCCATACTGTTTAATTGAGATCATCTTTGTTCTTCCAAATTCCAGAGAATAAGGCCCATTCTACTCAATATCTTTTAGAATCCCTAAAGCGTGGAAACAGGCCATTCAATCCAACAAGTCACACTGCCCCTCCAAACAGCATCCAAGCCACACCCATCCCCTACCATTTCCCTGTAACCCTACATTTTAATGGCTAACCCACCTAACTTACACAACCCTGGACACTATGGGCAATTTAGCATAGCCAATCCATCTAACTCTCACATCTTTGGACTATGGGAGGAAACCGGAGCACCTGGCAGAAACCCACTCAGACATGGGGAGAGCATGCAAACTCCACAAAGACAGTCGCCCAAGGGTGGAATTGAACCGAGGTCACTGATGCTGTGAGGCAGCAGTGCTAACTTCTGAGCCACCGTGCCGCCCCAACCTCTGGGCCAACTTTCTCATTCCCAGGAATCATTACAGTGAACTATCACTGCACTTGCTGTAGGCAAGTGTGGTTTTCCTTAGGTAATTGTACACAGTGTTTCATGTGTGGTTTCACCAAAACTCTGTACGTTTGTAGCTAGACTGTGATTACCTTGCAATATAAGCTAATGTACTGTTTGCATTCATAATTATGTGTAGTATCTGCAGATTAACTCTCTGCTACTTGCCTGTATGGACACCCAAACTCTTCTGAATACCAGCATTTACTAGTCTTTCACCTTTTAAAAATTCTGTTGCTTTTTATTCTTTTCATCAAAGTGGATAATTTCACAGTTCTGCATATTATAGTCCTTCTGCAAATTCTGGCACTATTACTTACCTGATTACTACTACTTACCTCTTTGTACTTTTTGTATTCATTCATGCCTAGTGGGCACCGCTGGCTAAGTCAACATTTATTGCACAGACCATAATTACCCTTGAAGAGGTGCTGCTGAGCTGCCTTCTTGATCTGCAGCAGTCTATTTGGTGTAGATAGACCCACAATGCTGTTAAGGAGGGAGTGCCAGGATTTTGACCAAGATTTTTGGTAAGATCCAAGGACTGGCGATATGGTTCCAAAGCAGGACAGTGAGTGGTTTAGGAGGGATGGCCTACTTGCCCAACTAGAAGTGTCAGAAAATTTCTGAATACCTCAAATAAGACATTGAAATATAATTGTAAATAGCTGAGGCCCAAGCACTAATGCTTGTGACCTACCATAGTGAAAATGATCCAATCATTCATATTCATACATTCTGTTTTCTATCTGTTAACCACTCCATTCCTCCAATCCAATGAGTCTTAACCTTATGTGAGAACCTCAAGTGTGGCACCTTATGCAATGCCCTCTGAAAATCCAGACGTACTGCAGGCACTGATCTCTCTTAAGCTACCTTTATTTGTTGCAGTCATATAGTCATAGCATCACAGAGATTTACAGCATGGAAATAGACCTTTCAGTCCCATTCATCCATGCCGACCAGATATCCCAAATTAATGTAGCCCCACTTGCCAGCATTTGGCCCGTTTCCCTCTAAACCCTTTCTATTCATGTACCCATCCAGATGCCTTTTAAATGTTGTAATTGTACCAGCCTCCACCACATCCTCTGGCAGCTCATTCCAAATACGCACTACCCTCTGTATGAAGAAGTTGCCCCTCATGTCCTTTTTAAATCTTTCCCTTCTCACCTTAAACCCATGCCTTCTAGTTTTGAACTCCCCTACCCTGGGGAAAAGACTTTGGCCATTCACCTTATCCATGACCCTCATGATTTTATAAACCTCTATCAGGTCAGCCCTCAGCCTCCAACACTCCAGGGAAAATAGCCCCAGCCTATTCAGCCTCTCCCTATAGCTCAAACCCTCCAACCCTGGCAACATCCTCGTGAATCTTTTCTGAACCCTTTCAAGTTTCACAACATCTTTCCTATAGCAGTGAGACTGGAATTGAATGCAGTATTCCAAAAGTGGCCTAACCAATATCCTATACAGCCACAAATGACTTCCCAACCCTTATACTCAATGCACTGACCAGGAAAGGCAAGTGTACCAAACGCCTTCTTCACTATCCTATCTACAAGCGATTCCAATTTGAACCTGCTTACCAAGGTCTCTTTGTTCGGCAACATTCCCCAAGATCTTAACATTAAGTGGATAAGTTTTGCCCTGATTTGTCTTTCCAAAATGCAGCACCTCACATTTATCTAAATCTTAAGAGATTTCTCAAACATGATTTCCCTTTCGTAAAACCATTGGTGGAATTTTCCCCTTTTCAAGACTAAGTTGGTTTTAGTTTTTGTTATTCGTTCATGGAATGTAGGTGTGACTGGCAAGACCAGGGTTTATTGTTGGTGATAAGCTACCTTCTTTAATCACTGTGATCCTAGGGGCATAGGGACATCCATGGTGTTGTTAGGAAAAGGGTTCCTGGATCTTGACTCAGTGACAGTGAAAGAAGAGTGATGTAGCTCCAAGTCAGAACGGTGAGTGTTTTAGAGGGGAACTTGCAAGTGCCGGTGTTCCAAGGTATTCACTGCCCTTAGTTAGTCAAGGTGATAGAAGTTTGCAGGTTTGACAGATGTTGTTGAGAGAACCTTGGTGGATTCTGCATGCAATTTATTGATGGTACACAACGCAGCCATTTTGCACCACCTAACATACCACCTCCACTGGCGAGATAATTCATCCTATTGAGTGCCAATCACAGGTGAGCCTGGCAGGTTTCTTGGCCTATCACAGATCTTGACACTGGCAATGGAGGTCGCCAGAGTTGCTGGTTATTCAGACACTTGCAGTTTCTGGGTCCTAAAGACAGCTGGCTGAGGCAAACTCATCAGCTAAGTGAAGGTAAGTGAATTTTATCTTCTTGTCAAAGAATGGGGTTACAAAGAGAGAGGGGAATCAAAGGGAATCAGAGACAACGGTAACAGGGTGGCAAGATCAGCTTCTTGTATTTTATCATTACTTCCAATTGCCCCCAGATTGGGTAAATAGAGGACCCTCATCCAGTCACCCTGGTTTCCCAGTTGGGAGACTAGCTAGAAGGCAAACAGGTGGCGAGATAGTGAATTGAAGTGTATAAATGGCCATTAATTGATGATTTAAGGGCCTTAATTGATGGCTGGTCAAGAAGGTCACCCATGGACTATTTTTAGCCTGCACTTAAATGGTGAGGTCACAAGCAGCAGGTGAGTAACTCATCAGGACCCCTTCTTACCACACCTCATGCCACCTCCAAAATGGGGAAAATTCTGTCCCATGTTAACACTGCTTAATCTAATTGTGATATTTCCAAGCACCGTCATTTATCTTAAAACAGTCCATATGTCAGCACTAATTGGCAACCTTACTCAGGGGCTACAGGACAGCTGGTATGGGAAATGGACAACAGAGAGTTACTGAGATTAAGACTCATCGTTAGCGAAGAGTAGATGGAACATTACCCTGCATCTAATGATGCTATGCAGATTTTGATGCTGACTGTCAGCGTAGAAAATATAAAATGTTCCATTGTCCCCATTGGGGTGGCACAGTGGCTCAGTGGTTAGCACGGCCTCCTTCATGGCTCTGGGGAACTGGGTTTGAGTACAGCCTCAGGTGACTGTCTCTGTGGAGTTTGTTCTTTCTCCTTGTGTTTGTGTGGGCTTCCCCCCGCTGCTATGGTTTCCTCCTACAGTCCAAAGACATGCAGGTTAGGTGGATTGGCCATGCCAAATTGCCCCATAGTGTCCAGGGATATGCCAGTTAGATGGATTAGCCAAGGGAAATGCAGGATCATAGGTTAGGGAGTTGAATGCTCTTTGGAGGGTCGGTGTGGGCTCATTGGGCTGAATGGCCTGCTTCCACACTGTCAGGATTCAATGAAGAGTAGTATCTTCCACCAAATGAACACAGAAAGGAAAGAAGGCTTCTTCAGTGTAGTAACATAATAATGCAAGCAATGGTTTAAGGATGACAATGGCACAAGCACTCCAGGCTGTCTCACTTAACAGGAGTTTAGCCAATAATTTAAATGAAGCAAATGAGTCATTAAATGCATGGAGCTCAGCGCTACATGAAAAATTAAATTGGGGTATATATAACACACATTTTCCAAAACCCAGACTATATGACTCTAATTAAGTAAATCAATGTTGTGTGGAGGTTATTAAGCCAATGGTACTTCTACAGCAAGTATCACAACACCACAGTGGGTGATTTTGTGGGTTGATAGGCTAATATTAGAGTCCATAACAGAAAGCAGATTCTGTGACATCTTGACGAAAATGTGTAGCCAGACAAGACCGTCTCACATTATGTAGCAGGACATTGAACTGGTGGTAACAAGGTGTGGAGCTGGATGAACACAGCAGGCCAGGCAGCATCAGAGGAGCAGGAAAGCTGATGTTTTGGGTCTGGACCCTTTCTTTTTCTGAAGAAGGGTCCAGACCCAAAATCTCAGCTTTCCTGCTCCTCTGATGCTGC
>NC_063354.1:37253352-37271978 GCF_021869965.1 Rhincodon typus
TGGCCTGCTGTGTTCATCCAGCTCCACACCTTGTTATCTCAGACTCCAGCATCGGCAGTTCCTACTATCTCTGAGTGAGATTGAACTGGTGGTGTTGTTTATGTTTCAGGTTAATGACATCTTGCAGACTATTCTAGTGATGAACAGATTATACAGCAGATGATTATATGGAAGAAGACTGTGGGGCATGGGAGGTAATTAAAATTACAGAAATGATAATGCAGTAAGACAAAAGGAGGAAACAATGATTGAAATTGGAGAAATAATTCCCCTCAGGAACTGCTCCCATTGTGGCACCCTGATCTACTCTCCTTCAGTCGTAACACTTGCTCTGCTTGTTTCATTACCTACTTGTGCAAGTACATGAAATGCAACACCAGACCTGTCATTTTCAGCTAAGCCCCAAATACAACTTCCAGGTGATATAGTAAGTTACTAGCACTGCCTGAACTTAGTTTACTGTAATGCTCACTAAGAAGTGCCATCTATATCAAGAACAATCATCAACTGAAATATTAACTTGACCTTCCTCTCTCCACACGTGTTACTTATCTTTCTAAGTCCTCGCAGCACCTTTGTATATTATTGTCAAGAATATTATTGAATACTGCCTTGTTGCTTTTCCCATTGTATGCCATTCTTAATACCTACTGAACAGGCATATTTGCAACATTTCATAACTAGAATGAATATCTGAGATTTTGTAACTTTTTGGAAAACTGCAGACAAAGAACACAAAATCATGTGCAGATTTTATTTCATTGACTACGATAATTTGATTTGTAATATCATTATGACCACTAGAGGGTGGTCACAGTATGCAATTCAGCTAACGCAGTTCTCACTATGTGGGAGATTCAATTCAGTAACAAAAATCTTCAATACAAAACTTATTGGCCCAAATTAGATCAGATGAATAAGGGAAACTGAGATTAACAGGAAAAAGGGTTTACTCTCCAGCAGGCATACCCGCACCTTTCAAACCGTCACAACACCGAGGTTATTATGTGAGCTATCATGAGCTGTTCCTACAGCAAACAAAACTCTCACTCCCAACTCCAGTCCAAGTTCCCACTACTGATATTGAATTTCTGCTACTGGCCTCTTCTGGAATAATGTGTCCAGTTCTGGTCACCCAGTTATGGGAAGGAAGCTGGACAGGTTTCAGAAGAGGTTTACCAGGATGTTGCTGGGTATAGAAGGTTTGAGTTACAAAGAAAGGTAGATAGGCTGGGACTTGACCTGATAGAAGTTTATAAAATGACGAGAGGTATACATAGAGTTGATGGTAATTGTCTTTTCCCTAAGATGGGGAATTTCAAGACAAGGGGGCACATTTTTAAGGTGAGAGGAAAGAGATTTAAAAAAGACATTAGAAGCAAATTTTTTACGTAGTAGGTGGTTCGCATGTGGAAAGAACTTTCTGAGAAAGTGGTGGATGCGAGTACAATTACAACGTTTAAAAGACATTTGGATGGATATAAGAAAAGGTTCGGAGGGATATAGACCAGGAGCGGGCAGGTGGGACTAGTTTAGCCTGGGATTATTTTCAGCATGGACTAGTTGGATCAAAGGGTCTGTTTTGGTGCTGTATAACTCTATGAGAGTGAGTTGTTTTGATTTGTGTTCAATTGGTCACTGTATTGAAGTGTCTGAAATGATTTATACACCAATGAGTGTATGTTGACAACAAATCCACCAAGTTCAGGCTCAGGCTACAGACCAATAATACTCACTGCAATTCAAAACCTGGCCACCTGAGTCTCTGACTGTCTCAGTCAAATCTCAGCCACTTAAATGCATCCAATATTCTTACTGTCCATCAGTCACCACTCCACTTTTCAAACATGTATTTTCAGGATACAAGCCTCACTGACAAAGCTAGCATTCCTTGTCCATCGGTAAGTACACTTGAAAAAGGTGTTAGTGGAATGATATCTTAAACTGTTGTCAGCTATGTGGTGAATGTATTTTTACAACATCATTAAGGAGAGAGTTTGAGAATTTTGACTCAGAGATAACAAAGAGACTGTGATGCGTGCCCAATTTGGAATGTCATGGAATGTAACTTGGAGCCACTGATCCCATGCATCTGATTCCCTTAAACCTTCAGGTTGATGGAAGTCACAGTTTGGGAATTGCTGTTAATAAAATCTTGGTATGCTGCAACTATGGTTAGCTAGCAATGGAGGCACTGATTATTGGAAATGATGAATGGCTTGCAACCAAGGAGCCTGCTCTGCCCAAGGTGAAGTTAAGCTTCTTGATTATTTCTTTAACTCTGCCAATCTGGGGAGTGGAGAATCTTCCATCATGTTGGGGAGCTGCCAGTGTAACACACACACGCACACGGTCGGCGCAACATCGAGGGCCGAAGGGCCTGTACTGCCTGTAATGTTCTATGTTCTATGTTCTATGTACTGGAAATGGCTTTGGACGGTTTAATACAGAGGCCCAGGTCAATGCTCTGGGAATTGGGTTCAAATCACACCATGGCAGAGGATGGAATTAAACTCAATTAATAAAATTTGGCATTCAAATCAGAAATCTCAATGAGGGTGATTGTGAAGCTATCATTATTGTTGTAAAAATCGTGCTGGTTCACTAATGGATGTTAGGGAAGGAAATCTGACATCCTTAGCCAGTTTGGCTGACACGTGAATCCACATTCACAGCAATGTAGTTGACTCTTAACTGTCATCTGAGGTGGTCTAGTAGTCAGATCAAGTCCAGGTTGGGGGCTGAGTTACAACCTGGCACAGTAACTGATTGATGTTGCTGTCAATGAATACACTGCTCACTCTTTTTTTAGTGCTAATGACTCATGTACCAGCTGGCAGTCATGGTTAAGAATGAGGAAAAGACTTTAGAAATGGATTCTACATGCCTAACGTTTGAAGAACTGGGCCAATGTATGCTAAATGTTGGGTATGCATGCAACGCATTGGGACTAACCTAACCATAGGCAACCGCTGTCCACAAAGGTTTACTCAGCTTAAATACATGATTAAGACACTCCAAGAAGAGAAATAATAGTAAAATGGATGGATTTTTAATAAATAGTATGTAGAAGAAAACCTTCCTTTTCAAACTACTTTCTGGTCCAAGTGCTCAAATAAGTTTCAGGTTCTTTTTCTTGTTTTAAGTATTTAGTTAAATGTAACTGCTCAGAAATGTAAATAATTTAATTAACTTCTTCAAACACTTAAGTTATTTAATATTGTAGAGGGTTCCTATACTGCTGGTTTTGTCATCCGCAATTTCTTCCCCACACCACAACTCCCACCGTCACCTTTGTAAGAACTTTCTTAGCTGTGGAATTGCTTGGGCAATACTGGAGGTTTCTTTACAACTACAACCAGGACCACGAAGCAATCAGCTGACATGAGACACACTTTCAAATGTCCAATGAAGCTGGACCTCAGGCTGGAATCAAGTAGTTTAGAATCAGAAATAGACAAAGCTGGAAATGCACACAAACCAGTCAGCTTCAGAACATTACCTGACAAAATGGACATTGGACTTAAAAAGCTGTGTGAAATATTTCAATGTGAAAAGACAGAATACAAATATTATCTACAAAAAAATGGGCAAATGTTTCAGACAACGTTTTGGATGAACTCCCAACTGTGTCCAGTGCTGATTATGCTACAGTGCATCTCCTGTATTTTCTATATTTATTTGTAGATTTTTGAAATATATTTATAGACTCATAGAATAATTACAGCAAGGAAAGAGACCATTCAGTCCATCATGTCTAGCTCTTTATAACAGCAACTCACCTGATCTATTACCATGCCTTTACTTTATAGCCCTGCAAACATTTTTCTCTTTAGATAAGTAAGCAATTCCCTCGTGAATTCCGGAATTGAATCTGCCTTCACCAAACTTTCAGGCAGGTAATCCTGGACCTAACCACTTGCTACAAAAATATATTTCTCTTGTCGTCATTTCTTCTTTTGCCAAATACCTTAAATTGGTGGCATCTGGTTCCCAACATTTTAGCCAACCCTAGACACTAACCTATTTGCTTTGTCTAGACTCCTTATGACTTTTGAAGAATTCAGCTACATTTTCTAAACATATAACGGAGATTTCTTAATCCCTGGAACCTGTCTCATCGATCTATTTGTGATTGTTCCTATAAGCCTGAGTTAACCAATTTTGCAAACTCCCCTGCCACCTTCAATGATGTGTACACCTAGGTGACAGCTCTTTGGCTGCCTTTAGAATTTTATCCATTATTTTATATTGGTTCCCTTTATTGTTCCTACAAACATGAATCACATTTCTGCATCAAATTTTGACTGCCACTTGTCAACCCATTCTGTCAGCCTATTTACTCTTGAAATCTATTACGATCCACCTCACAGTTCCCAAGTTTTGTGTCATCTGTGAATTTCAAACTTATATCCTGTACACTCGGGTATAGGCCTTAAAATATAATGAGAAAAGTAGTTTTTCTCCACTGACTTAAATTTATCGCATGTCCTATCATCGACCTCAAATGTTACATCTGTTTCTCTCTCCTTAGATGTGTTGACTGACCCGTCAAGTATTTTCTACATTTGATTTTTGTTTTTATTTCAGATTTCCAGCCTATGCTGTATTGTACTTCTGTAGAAGGATTTACAGGAAATGAGTCATCAGGATCTGGTATTATTGCCAAATAGTGTGTAGGCTGAAGGATGAGATCTAATGTCAAAACAAACAAAGAATTGCAGATGCCAGAAATCAGAAATTGCTGGGAAAACTCATCAGGTCTGGCAGCATCAGTGGAGAGAAAGCAGAGTTAATGTTTCAGGTCCAGCGACCCTTCTTCAGAACTGATTATAGCTCAGAAAAGGTTGGCACATATGCTAAAGAAAGGCTGATGGGAGGAGAGGAGTAAACAATCAATGGAGATGGATCCCAAAGAGACAGAACATCAGATAGACAGACAAAGGAATGGGTAAAGATTCTGTGAAGTGGTCACCCTGCCTCTGTTTCATCCCTCCACTGCATAGGAGACCACATTGTGAGCATGCTGCACCAATAGCTATGCTGTGTCTGCAAAAATGACCCCATGCTTCCAGTTGCCTGTCATTACAACACACTACCCTGTTCCCTGGCCAACATCTCTGTCCTGGGCTTGCTGCAGTGCTCCAGTGAAGGTCAGCGCAAGCTGGAAAAACAGCACCTCATTTTCCACTTGGCTACCTCGCAGTCTTCAGGACTCAAGATCAATATTTTAGAACTTAAGCACCCTCTCCTATGTCCTCACCCCAACACCCACTCACCAGGCTTTGTCATTACATGGGCTGCTACCACAACCATCCCCATTAATGACCCCTCAGCAGTAATTAATTCCCTATGGCTGACCTTTACCATTTCTTTGTCTGTCTAACTATTATTAGCTCTCTCCGGGCTTCATCTCCACCGATTGTTTACTCCTCCCCCATTCCCCCATCCCAGCTTTAGCACATATACCAACCTTTTCCTAGCTACAATCAGTTCTGAAGAAGGGTCACTGGACCTGAAACATTAACTCTGAAATCTAATGTCAAGTTTGTCCAACATCCAAAGTTTGCTAACAATTTAATTAACTATTGACAATTCTTGCAATAATTTAACTTTCCCTTGTAGAATGCATTTCTTATATTGCTGTTCAGTAGTTTTAATTTTTGATACTTGAAAACAGTATCAGAAATCACTACAGTTGCCATAGTGGCAACCAACTAATAGCATTTCCATGAAACTCTTTCTCTTGTAGTTAAATATTTTGCCATAATTGGATAGTTATAGTGAAGGACATGAGCTGCAATTGTTCAGATCTCAGACTGACTGAAGAGGCTGAGCAGGAATGAGTCACCTTCCACGAAAACTAAGGCTGGAAAATCAAGAGGATGAGTCACACTGAGTTGCTCTCTGCAATGTGGTTATTCATGATTATTGGTAGAAAGTTGCATTCTTGTTCTCTAGTTTTTAGTTGGAAATATATGTTAAATGAGAGAAAAATGAAGGGAAGCTTAAGTTAACTGTGGAAAATTAAGTTAAATTTCCTTCATTAAATTTAATAAAATTAATCTCCAAAATAATGATGCCATATTTACTAGATCACTTTTGTAGAATGTAATCTAACTAAACATTGCAGTGAATATGTTACAAATGTACAAACACAGAAATGAAGAGTAGTAGTAGTAGTAGGCCATTTGGTCCAATGAGCCTGTTCTGCTATTCAATATGATTGTGGCTGATCCTTTACCTCAATGCCATATTCCTGCAATCTTTAGTCCCTTGATGCCTTTAAATTGTAAAAAAAATTATTTATCTCTTTCTTGAATATTTTCAGCGACTTCACCTCCACAGACATTTATGGTAGAGAATTCCAGATTCACTACTCTTTGAGTGGAGAAATCTTTTCTCATCTCAGTCTTAATTGAATCGAACTGAAATAGCTTTATTGTCAGAAGTTGCTGGAAAAGCTCAGCAGGTCTGGCAGCATCTGTGAAGAAAAAAACATTTTGGGTCTGGTGTTCTGAGGCAGGGTCACTGGACCCAAAATGTTGACTCTGATTTTTTTTCACAGATGCTGTCAGACCTGCTGAACTTTTGCAACAACTTCTGTTTTTGTTCTTGATTTACAGCATCCGCAGTTCTTTCCTTTTTTATTTAGCTTTATTGTCACGTGCTCACATGAATATGGTGTAAAGTTTACAAGTCGCCACTTACGTGCCATCTTAGGCACAAAGGTACCTAAGTACAGATTCTTGAGTACAAATTCTTAGGTAAAAATGTAGAAAAGTAAAGAAATAAGAAGTCCAGCATTATAGAGTCATAAAGCATGGAAACAGACCCTTCGGTCCAACCAGTCCATGCCGACCACAATCCCGAACGAAACTAATCCCACCTGCCTGTGTTTGGCCCATATCCTTCCAAACATTTCCTATTTGTGTATTTATCTAAATATCTTTTAAATATTGTACCTGTACCCACACCCACCACTTACTCTGGCTGGAGCATCACAGTTTTGTGTTTATTGGTGTAGTGAAAACACATCTCACTTCCTCATTTATTTCAAGAAACCTTGCGCTGCATTAAGCTCACCACTGAGGAAAGAGACAACTTAATCTGATTGTAGACTTGTTGGTTACCTTCTCATTGACAGCACTCTTTGAGTGCAAACAACAAATATATAAAAGGCAGAAAAGCTACAATTGCAGTTAGTACAAAAGAATACACTACGACAAGAAGGTAAAATAAATAATTCCAGGATAGCTTTCTCATAATTTGAATCAAGCAGAACAATCCTTTGTACTATAATTTACTGGAATTAAATTTGATTGGTGGGCATTATTTTGGTGAATACATAATGTAATACAAACTTCAGTCAGTTTTTTTTGGTTTAGTATTGTTTTGAAACTGTTACTTTTGCTTTAAATGTCAGCAAACAACAAGGAGGAAATGAAGAACAAAAACAGAAGTTGCTCGAACAGCTCAGCAGGTCTGGCAGCATCTGTGAATAAAAAATCAGTTAATGTTCCAGTGACCATTTGAAGGGATATTTTCTTCACAGATGCTGCTAGACCTGCTGAGCTTTTCCAGCTACTTCTGTTTTTGTTCCTGATTTACAGCATCCGCAGTTGTTTCGGTTTTTACTTTATGAGGAAATAAGTCCTTCCTTTTCTGGATAAAAATGGAAGTGATGTGAACTTAGTGTGTGGAAAAAATCTGCAGAACCTTTCACATAGACTTTTAAATCTGTTATTCACTTATTTAAGTACATTTCAATTATTTAGTGGGCACACTTTATTGTTATTTAAGACAATAAGAAAACTGCATAATGAGTCATGACATTCCTCAGTCCACTGTTTTGAAGCAGGCTTTAACGTCTTTATTTTAAATGGGTTATTGCCTGAACTCAACAATCAGACAGAGAATGTCAAATAAAAATGCTTAACATTGTCCAATATTCATGTCCAAGATTAATTTCTGCGGTAATACTTTTTGTGAGGAGATTCAAATGCAATTAGCATTGAGTTTGAATTAGATTCTTGTTTATTGTTTCACCCCAGTTGCTGTAAGGCAATTAGGGGTTTGACAGTGAGGCTAGATTCAGGTGGTCAACCCATCCCTGAAGAAATTCATGAACCAGTTGGATTTGTAAGATAATGTCATCAGCCAATCTGTGATTCAAAGATGATGTCTGCTCAAGTTTGCGTGTTTCTGCTGTGGAATTTCAAGGCTGAACAAAATAATTCTGGATCCACAAACCTGTGGGCACATGGGCAGTGCATTCCACAAGCTATTGGAATCCAAAGTGTGGGATTTACTTCCTTTCCTTTCCTTTGCTGTTGCCGCTTTGCCTCATTATTAAGGCACTCATTAAACACGCATTAAACAATTCATCAGCTGCTTTCCAGATAGACATTTTTAAAATAAAGAAAAATCAGTTTGATAGGATCGTGAAATTTGAAATTTCTTTTCTTTTTTTCTTTCATGGAAAGGAAATGTTATTGGCAATGTTTGTTATATATCCCTAATTGTCCTTGAACTGAATGTTTCACTAAGCCACGTGAGAGGACAGTAAAGAGCCAACCACTTTGCTTGCAGTCACATAAAGATTGCAGATTTACTTTCTTAAAGGGCATTGTGAACGTATGAAATGGGAGCAGAGTTTACCATTTGACCCCTTGAACCTGCTCTGTCCTTCAAGAAGATCCTGGCTTGATTATATAACCAGATGAGGTTGCAGACTTGCTCGCCCAGCCAGTGCATTTGATTGCAATCAAATACACCGACTCAGCGAGCAAGTCTGCAACCCCACACACAACCCGAGGTACAAATCTTCTCAAAAACTTTAACCAGATATACTTTTCTAGTAATTGATTATCTCTCATGATCACTATTACTCATAGCAATTTTACATTCCAGGTTTAGTGCTAAGTTTAAATTCTACCATAGAATGAATTGAACTTATGCAGCCAAAGCATTAGGGAATCAAGGGTTTTGGAGACAAAGCAAGAAAGTGAGGTTAAGGTATATCACTGAATGATGAAGCAAAATTTATTCACTGAAAGGCCTATTTCTGCACTGACAACTTATGATCTTACCACCACTACCCACTTATTTCCTACTTAATAATGGAAATTTAATAACGATTTGCACATATTCAATTAAACTCAAAAGTGGAGAAATGAAGTTTCTATTCATAATTTTGGAAATTGCCCACCATAGGAATAAAAATAGATGCGGGCTAATCAACTCAGAAAAAAAGTCTTCGGGCTGAGCAGTTAACTGTGAGCAGTTTGCAACAGACAATCTGAGCAGGCAAATGGTCAACTTGCCCCATCCGGCTCGTGGTAGCAAATCCCCCGCATGTGGTTGCTGACTGCGTCACAAAAGACGCAGGACGTTGGAGGGGTTTGCGGGGAGGGGCGGGGGCGATGACGCACAAACGTCCGCCGCCACACCCCGCCCCCTTCCTGAAGCGGTGACCCCTGGTTGGATTGTAGTTCGCTGCCTGGCTCGAGCTGCGCTTCCGTCGAGGTAGAGGACTACGTGTCCCAGGGTGCAGCGCGGTCGGGCGGTCGCGCGCCTGCGCACTTCCCACCGTCGTCGTCGTCGTGGTGTGTGTGTGGTGCTGCCCTTCTCCACCCCCCCCACCTCCTACTCCTTTTCCCATCTTGTTCCCTCAGTCAGAAGTGACGCCAGGAGGGATGTATTCTTATTAGGGTTTTCCCCGAATTTTTCTGTGATTACACGTTTGCTCGGGCCGCACACTTTTTTTTAAGAATAGGGTATATATGTATATGAAATCTCCTTGACACACTCAGAGGGGATCTCTCTGGCAGTTGGAAAGTGGAGGAGTAGGAGGGGGTGGACAGCAGGGTTTCTATGGCTTCTTTGTCAGGGCTGCAGTGGTGGCGCCTCCAGGCATTTGGGCAGTTCCTAATTTAAAAATTATCTCTTCATTTTTATTTCTTTATTTTCGTTTAGGGAGAAGTGAGGGTAAATTCGTCCAATCTGAGCGAGATAAATCTGTTTTATAAACAAACCTGTGGACTTTTCCTGTGGAAACAGTTTCTCCGTTTATTTTTTAAGTTTTTGAAATAAGATCAATTTATCTTTTTTTAATGTTAAAGAATCGGAGAGTTTTAATTGTACCATCAAGTTTTTTTTAAAAAAAATTGTACGTGTGTTTCCGGTGATGATATGTTGCTTGAAGGAAGACAGGAGGCAGATTTTAACCGGTTTTTGTTGAAGGCGCCGGCAGGGTTTGACTTGTTAAGTGTTTAAGAGATTTGTGTTCAAGCGTGTGTCGGGAGGGGTGTTCTTTAAAAAAAAATTGTGTGTACATACACACACACACATACATATATATATATATATATTTAAAAGAAGCCAGTGGCCGTGCGAGCGAGTTGCTGCATTGCAGCCGCCCCCCCGCCTCCCTTTGGAATATTATCTGTACAATGGCGACTCCCAGCTACAGCAACAACTCCAGCAGCTCAGCTCAGCAGCAACAGAGTCAGCAGCAAAACACAACTACCTGCATGCAGGGTAAGCCGTCTCTGGTTGCAGTATCATTTTGTTAATCAATCCTGCATGATTGGAGATTTGCCTCTTGGCCCTTCTCTGCTTTGTTTTAAAGGAGTGTTCGCAGTGTGCCACACGTACAGCTTCTCGGACCAGGCCACCTCTTCATTGTGCATTGGGATGTGCAAGGTGTTGAGTGTATTTATGCAGCTCCAATTTCACTGCACTTTTTAAAAACTCACCATTTCTCACCCGCGAAATGAATCGTGTTGGGTTGTTTTAAATACTTCCAAATGTTCGCAGAATTGCAGAGAACAAACGTGTAATGTGTGGGTTTTTCAACTGACAGTTTTAGGCTTCTATTCGTACGTCCAGCATTTCTCTTTTTGCTAAGAAATAATTAATTTGAATTCAAGTAATGCCGTGTTGGCATGTTCCAGGTGCACAAATTGCTTAACATAGTGAATTACTTTGGAACGTTAGTAAGGATATTTATTACGGTACAGTATAATAGTGTATTTCTGCACTGCCCCATTTCCTCCCAGACGTTACTATGCCCCATTTCCTCCCCCTCGTTACTGTGCAATGCATTATAGTTCCATTAACATTAGAGTATTTTAAACTTTGGCTTTTTACACAGGCAATCATCAATTTTATAGTTTATTTTTCTTGGCTTGCTGCAGTAAGAGTACTGGTGTAACATTTAGTCTATTAGTACCTATTTTAGCTTATATTTTTCAGATCTATATTCAATTTTCTCTCAAATGTACAGTACTTGGGACTGTGGGACCTTTATGTAAAATTAAAGTTGGTTGTGTAATATATAGGAATATATTGGTATTACAGGCTAATGGTGAACTTGGAACGTAACTAAGTGCTAAATCTATTTGGAAAGTGACAAAATGTGTATTTGATAGCTAGCTGGAATATGGTTGGCAAAATAATAGTTAACTGCTAAAATATTTTGTTTTGGGTTATAGGTTGTTAATTCAGCATTTAAAAAGGGTTTTATTAAGCCAATATTTAAGATTTAAATTTTTTCATGTCCTTTTTTTATTATAAAACAAAAATACAAATATGTAAATTTAGTGTATCTGCTGCTAGCTGCAAAATTGTAGAAAAAAAAGATCTATTTTTTAGCATTGTGTCAAACGTAACAATGTTACCAAAGTAACACTGTATTCACTCATGTATCTTTACTATCTTCTCAGCCATATCGTACTGCCTCTTACTAAAATCAGCATGATAACATGCAGAAATAACATTTTATAGAATTTGTATCTCAGAAGCAGTTTGCAAGGCAGTAATGATTAACTTTGAGCGATTGAGCTTTTGCTATGGTAATTTACAATATTAGATCTAGCTTATAGTCCTAGAGTCATTCAAAGTACTGTGGGAGGCCATTTGGCCCATGGAGTTTAAGCTGGCCCTCTGAATTAGTCCCACTACCCTACTCAAACCATGTAGCCTAACAAGCTTATTTCTTTGAAATCCTTGTCCAAGTTAGGTTATAGAATCATAGAGTAATCCAGCATAGAAACAGACCCTTCTGTCCAATTTGTCTATGCTGACCATAATCCCAAACTAAATGAGTCCCACCTGCCTGCATCTGGCCCATATCCCTCCAAACCTTTTCTATTCATGTACTTATCAAAATGTCTTTTAAATGTTGTAACTGTAACTGGATCCACCACTTCCTCCAGAAGTTTATTCCACACACGAACCACTATCTGTAAAACGTTTGCTCCTCATATCATTTTTTTTTTTTAAAATCTCTCTCCAGTCACCTTAAAAATGTGCCCCCTAGTCTTGAAATCCCCCATCGTAGGGAAAAGACACCATTCACCTTATCTATATCCTTTTATTATTTTATAAACTTCTGTAAAGGTCACCCTTCAGCCTCCTATGCTCCAGTGGAAAGAAGTGCCAGCCAATCCAGCCTCTTCTTATAACTCAAATATTCCATACCTGGCAACATCCTGGTAAATCCCTTCTGAACCCTCCAGCTTAATAATATCCATCATCTAACTGGGATTAACTTATTGTTTTACAGTTCACTCCAAGACAGTTATCCATTCTTTTGATTTACCTATGAAATTTACCAATTCTTTTCCTTTAGCCCCTCGTGAGGTGTCTCTGTGCTTCACATCATAATTTGAATATATGGTTAGCCTACTTTTTCAACCTCTCCAATCTTTGCTCCAAATAATTAGATGTACTTGAGCAGCATAGCTTTAAAAAAGGTAGTACCTACTTCTTTGAGCATGGCTATAGTTGGGATAGACTGGTGAGTGAGGATTGCATCTGTGTCCATGTTCTACCACAATACTGGTGCTTGACTGTATTGCCATACCAGCATTCGCTTTCTGAAAATGTAAATTTGAGAAAATGAATTGAGCCTAATGTTATAGCTTATAAACATTGCTGTATAATTTGCACAGGAATTTAGACTGATTATTTATAATATGTTGATTTCACTGTATCGATAACCCACTCCATAGAGGAACTGCAAACGTTCCCTTCCTTTCCTAACAGAATTGTAGAATTGCAAGCTGGTGATAATACATATTTCCAAAACGATGTGCATTTTTGTCTCCCATTGCATTGTAGACATTGAGGTGCGGTTTTTATATTGGACCTATAGTTTGCCTCCTGCAAGCTGACAATGAGTCTTAATGGTTCAATATCTAATTTATTGTCAGTGGGTTGTGTTGTAACTAACGTGTAATTCTAGAAAGTGTTTGTATAGTATTATAAATTTTGCATACATCTATTTAATGTATTTTTGTTATTTATTACTTTTAAAATTTGATTAATTGGTTCCCTCACATGCAGTTGTTCTCAGGTACGATTTGCAGAGCACAGTAGGCAATCGAGTCTGTCGTGCTGTTGGATAGCAACAGAAATGCTGAAGTGGTTAATGTAAAAACTATTTCATATGGGACTATCATGGTCCTCTGGGCAAATTCATTATTTAACACTAGACTAGAGCAAAGTGTACTGTAGATGGTAACTTAGTCTGTGCAAGTTGGATTAAACAGAATCTTTAGTGCGGAGCCAGGAATTCCATGTATTGACTCTGATTGATTGTTTTTGTTTTCCTGTGAAACTAATTTATGGTGGTGGTCCAGTGTGTTTGTACTCTTTGACATGTCCTACTGCTATAGCAGTGGAAGTTTCTTTTGCAACTGTTCACTTGCATGGGACATTAGGGCGTGTGGTATATTCGATTGTTTTCAATTGGCTTTTGTGTATCTCGGTATAATTGTGTACTGAGGTTTTTATCATTTTTTATTTACTTGCATTTATGTCAGAGCTCTTAATTTTAAACCAAACTATAAAAGGTAAGTTTGAATTTATTAAAGAAAATGAATCTCAAACAAAAAGCTGTAAAAGCAACTATGAAGCCATTAAATTGTTGTAAAGGTCTAACTCGTCCAGTATTGCCCTTTTTAGGTATCAAAACTGGTTCTTAATTGGGTCTGGACTACATATGACTTCTGTCTTGCACTTATGGTTGACTCTTCACTACCTTATAAAGCTGCTTATTGCACTACTTGATTGTGTGTTCTTGTGGAGACTGAGCCACATTTCACTGAGCTTCCTCGATCATGTGCTCAGCAAAGCCACAATGCTAAATGGGCTAGATTTTAGATGTTGACCGTGGCACAGTGTATAAGCTGTTTTCTGAATTAAAGGGTTGTAGGTTCAGATTCCACTAGAGATGTTAGAAGATTCATCAGTATTGAGGCTTCAGTGCAGTGCGGAGGGAATGCTGCACGATTTGGAGGTGCCATGTTTTGGACATTAGAGGCCCAGCCTGCCCCATTCTGATGGATGGAAAAAAATCTGAAAAACTGCTTTTAGAAAGTTTTGAGGTGCTATGTAAATGCACATTATTTCTTTCTGACAGGTCTAGCAGTTCAGAATTGGGCAACCACTGGATGCTGTGGGCTACCAGCAGAAACAGAATTGTAATCCAGTGCTATCTATTATTTCATTCCTGGCATGTCCCCCTCTCCATTACCATCGAGCCAGGTGATCAGGCTGAACCCTCATCAACATCTTAGGATTTCAGTCACAAATGTAGAGGAGCATGATGGATCCATCAGTTGTACATGATCAGATTAACTTGGTGAGGTTACACTATAGGATTTGCATACACCGTAAACTGCATGCTATTGACAGAGCTAGGAAACAATAACAGATTAAAGCTGTACAGTTGTATGCAGTAGAGAATTAAAGAATTAATGGGAGCAGGAGGATTCATGAATATTCGATCCTCTGTCTGGGCCAAAGATGAAGCTGAAGTATTTGCAGTAATTTGAGTTAAAAGTGCTGAGTAATGATCGAAAACTATGTACTGACAACTTCACAGATATCAGTCTTCAGCTAATTGGTTGATTTCGCATGATGTCAAGAAAGTGTTCAGTTTCCTGATCATATCCTGGCTATATTGCTGAAGATCTGGGTTTCATAACAAGTTGTACTTCTTGCCAAACTGTTCCACAGCTGCGAAACCAGCATCTACTTGGCAGTTTATCACATTGCCAAGGTAGGTTCTTTCCGCAATAGGTAGAACAAATCCAATGTGACAATTTGCTGTCAAATCCACCTAGAGTCTGTTATAACCTGAGTGAAGAAAGGGATTGTCAATTTTGTTACAGTGGTGCTTATCCACTAAAACTACTCATGGCCCATTTTGAGTTCTAACAGGACCACTGGGCTTCAGTTGCAGTTTTATTTTAAAATAATAAGTGAACTAAATTCTAGAGATGAGAGTGTCTAACTTTGACATCAAGACGGTATTTTATTAAAGGTAAAACTGAAATTGATGGAAATTGGGAGAATGGGTAGGTGAAAGTTCTCTTGTTGTTGGAGTTTACTTGGTAGAAGAAAGGTTGTTGTGATTGTGTGGAAGGCTGTAGTTTCATCTTGTCGTCATTGCTGTAGGAGTTCCATGGGCTAACATCCATTGCCCAACTATCAACCAATATATCCTCAATAACTTTACCAATATAATGTCAAAATTTGGCTGTTTACTGATGATTAGTGTTCTGCTCCATTCACAGTTCCACAGAAAGTAAAGCAGTCCATTCTGGCAATCGGTTTTTAATCTGTAAGGGCAAAGGCATGAAAGTGGAGTTGAGAATTATCAGATCAGTCACGATCTCACTGACCGAGTAGGCTGGATTGGTCTACTTCTGCTCCGATATCTTATTCTCTTTAATGGTTATTCTGGAACATGTTCTGGACAGCATCCACCCTTAGGCTGAATAAAATTCATGTTAGTCAAATATCAGGCAATGATTCATGATCATCACATCCCCTTCCATCAAGTTGCTAGTCATTATCGATCAAGAAGTCAATTGAACCAGCCAGTCAAATGTAAATATGAGAACCAGTCGATGTTGCAATGAGCATCACGTTTGACTTGCCACTTTTCCACCCACAAGTAGGGACTGTGATGGAATTATTTGGCCACGGGAATGCAGGCGTAACAGCACTCCAATCCAGTGGCATCTAAGACAAATCAGCCTGCTGCCTATCCACCTTTTTGAAGCTCTACCCCTTCCAGTGCTGTACATCTATGCAGCAACTCATCAAGACTTTATCAATGGCATCTCTGAAATGCTTGACTTTCAGTCTCCTAGAAGGACAATAACAACAGATGAATGGAAACATTCCTATAAAGTAACATGCTTAGACATATCCTACTGTTTTTTCTTTGCTCTGGTCAAAACTCTCATCAGTGTACAGAGTCCCTTCACACACAGTTTGCAGCCGTTCAAAGAGACTCACCGCTACTTGTTCAATGCCGACTTGAGCTGTGGATTAAATGTTGTGCTTGCTAATGAACCCCATTTCACACCATGAATTTAAAACAAAAGTTGAGCTGAAATGTAATTGTCACAGAACTAATTTAATAAATGAGTTTAATAGTCATCATTTTTACACTGTATAGTGGCAGAGGTGATCTATAGATGAAGTGTAAAATTTGTCGTAATACTGAAACATGGATGGCATGTTGGCTCAGCGATTAGCGCTGCTGACTCACAGCCCTAGGGACCTGGGTTTGCTTCCAACCTTGGGTAACTGTCTGTGTAGAGTTTGCACATTCTCCCCGTGTCTGTGTGGGTTTCCGTGTGCTCTGGTTTCCTCCTGCAGTCCAAAGATGTGCAGGTTAGGTGGATTGGCCATGCTAAATTGCCCATTGTGTTCACAGATGTGTAGCATGGGTGTGGATTAACAATGGGAGTGCAAGATTACAGGGATAGCGTAGGGGGACTGGGTCTGGGTGGGATGCTGTTTGGTGGGTCAGTTTGGACTCAATGGGCTGAATGGCTTGCTTCCACACTAGGGATTCTATGATTCTATTGATGCATAAACTTAGTGTACAAATTTTATGTAGCAAATTTGACTTAGTTGTTTTGTTTGCTCACATTAGTCTGCAGTTGAGATTTGTTATTTTCAATGTGGCATTGCAGCTTGGTGTGTAATGTACTGTTTTACCAAATCCATTATACAGGGTATTTTTATAGTAGGTGCATGACTTTTCAACTTGAGTCACTTTGGATTTGTACTTAATATTTAGTATTTAGATTGACAAGGGAATCCATGGCTATAAGGGGATGGACAGCAACGTAGATCATCCATGATCCTCTGCCATCACGATCCTTGGATATGTGCTGCCAGTGAGACAGGGCAGTCACAGTAGAGGGGGTGGCACAGTGGTATGCAGTCGGGAGGGTGTTGCTCTGGGAATCTTCAACATTGACTCCGGACCCCATGAAGTCTCATGGCTTCAAGTTAAACATTTGCAAGGAAATCTCCTGCTGATTACAACATACTGTCCTCTCTCCGCTGATGAATCATTATTCTTCAATGTTGACCAATACCTGGAGGAAGCACTGAGGATGGCAAGGGCACAAAATGTACTCTGGGTGGGGGATTTCAGTGGCCACCACCAAGAGAGGCTTGGCAGCAAGTCTACTGATCGAGCTGGCTGGGTCCTAAACAAGTAGCTGCTAGACTGCCTCTGCAGCAGGTGGTGAGGGAACCAACAAGAGGGAAAAACATACTTGACCTCATCCTCAGTAATCAGCCAGCTGCAGTTGCATCTGTCCACGACAGTATCGGTAAGAGTGACCGTTGCACAGTCCTTGTGGAGACGAAGTCCCACCTTCACACTGAGAACAACCTCCATCGTGTTGTGTGGCACTATCACCATGCTAAATGGGACAGACTTCGCACAGATCTAGCAACTCAAGACTGGGCATCCATGAGATGCTGTCAGCCATCAACAGCAACAGAATTGTACTCCAACACAATCTGTAACCTCATTCGATCGAGTGTGGCATCAAGGAGCCCTAGCGAATCTGGAATCAATGGGTATCAGGGGGCAAACTCTCTGGTGATTGGAGTCATACCTGACACATAAGCAGATGGTTGTAGGAGGTCAATCATCTCAGCTCCAGGACATCTCTGCAGGAGTTCCTCAGGGTAGTGTCCTAGGCCCAACCATCTTCAGCTGCTTCATCAATGACCTTCCCTCCATCATAAGGTCAGAGGTGGGGATGTGCACTCATTGGCGAACAATGTTCAGCACCATTCGTGATGACTCGGATACTGAAGCAGCCCATGTTCACATGCAACAAGATCTGGACAGTATCCAGGCTTGGGCTGACAAGTGGCAAGTGATATTCGTGCCACACAAATGCCAGGCTATGACCATCACCAATAAGAGACAATCTAACCACTGCCCATTGACATTCAATGGTGTTACCATCACTGAATCACCCACTATCAACATCCTGGAGGTTACCACTGACCAGAAACTCAACTGGACTCACTGCATTGGCTACAAGAGCAGGCCGGAAGCTGGGAATACTGCGGCAAGTAACTCACCTCCTGACTCCCCAAAGCCTGTCCACCATCTACAAGGCACAAGGCAGGAGTGTGATGGAATACTCCCCAGTTGTCTGGATGAGTGCAGCCCCAACAACACGCAAGAAGCTTGACACCATCCAGGACAAAGCAGCCCGCTTGATTGGCACCACATCCACCACCATTTACTCCCTCCACCACCATTTACTCCCTCCACCACC
>NC_063354.1:37271988-37335766 GCF_021869965.1 Rhincodon typus
TCCACCACCATTTACTCCCTCCACCACCATTTACTCCCTCCACCACCGACGCTCAGTAGCAGCGGTGTGTACTATCTACAAGGTGCACTGCAGAAGTTCACCAAAGATCCTCGGACAGCACCTTCCAAACCCACGATCACTTCCATCTAGAAGGACAAGGGCAGCAGATATATGGGAACACCACCACCTCCAAGTTCCCCTCCTAGTCACTCACCATCCTGACTTAGAAATATATCGCCATTCCTTCACTGTCGCTGGGTCAAAATCCTGGAATTCCCTCCCTAATAGCATTGTGGGTCAACCCACAGCAGGAGGAATGCAGCGGTTCAAGAAGGCAGCTCGCCACCACCTTCTCAAGGGCAACTAGGGATGGGCAAGAAATGCTGGCCAGCCAGCAACATCCACATCCCACAATGAATAGAAAAAAAAATCTTATCAGTTGGCAGAACAGGCCAAATGATCACTTCACACTCCATAGATGTGATGCTTGAGTTTTTGTAGAAAGTCTGTATAGGTTAAAGTACAACTTAGGTTGTTGTCATACAATTGTTCCAAATTTCCAAGCTTGACGTGATTGCTACCCTTTGTGATTTAGTGTGCAGTTCAATTTTCCAACAGTTCATTTTTTTTTCCTTCTGCTGTGATGATCAACCAGTCAAGAACATAGAGGCAGAAGTGGAACATATGGGCCCTCAATCACCTGCCATTCAATGTGATCATGGTTGATCATCTAAGTTAAGCTCCTACTTCCCAAATCCTGCGATTTCCCAAAGAGATCGAAAATGGAGTCCAATCTTGAACAAAAATTCAATGCCCGAGTATCCACAACCCCCTCGTGTAAATATTTGTGGTTTCGTTCCCTAGGAAATAACCTCCATGATGTCTATACTTTCAAATGCCTTCAGAATCCTGTAGATTTCATTTGTGGATCTCTTCTCTGTTTTTTCTCTCTGAATTTTCTAAATTCGAGAGAGGAAAAGCCCAGTTAACCTAAGCCCTCATCGGGGTAACACCCGAATTTTAAGGATCAATCTGGTGAAGCTTTGCACTGGCTCCGAGACAAGTATGTCCTTCCTTTTTGATTTGGAGACAAAAATTTTTAGCTTTAGCACAACATGAACATTATGAATTATACTTTACTTTTTTCTTTCTCTCATGCGATTGAGAGCATTATTGGCGAGGTCATAACTTATTGTCAACGGAGATGACTTTGAGCCATTATCATAAACTCCTGTAATTCGACAGTTGTAAGTGCACCAATTGTATTTTTAGAGAGGGAATGCCACATGTTTTCTTGACCCAGAGAATGTGAAGGAATGACTTTACGTAAATTATTTACAACTTCTTTGGATTTTCACAATGACTTGAATAACTAAAGTATTAAAGGATTTGTATTCATAAGTATCATACTTGTATTTAGTCTGTTCTGTATTTGTATTGCCTTACTGTGAACTTTATTATATAATAATGAAAGCAAATCTGATAAAGTGCATCTTGATTCTAACATTTCTTATGAAAACTGAAAGACCTGCAGATGCTGTAAATCAGAAACAAAAACAGTTGCTGGAAAAGCTCAGCAGGCCTGGCAGCATCTGTGAAGGAAAAAAGTTAATAGAGGAAGGGTCACCAGACCTGAAATGTTCACTGTTTTTTTCCCTTCTCGAACGCTGCCAGACCTGGTAACATTTCTTATGTCAACTGTGATTATTGGACTTTGTTTTTATAATGAGCAATAGTGTCCTGCTTATGTTACTACAACTAGTAATCTAGAGATCTGGCAGTTAACTCTGAAAAAGGTAATACAAATCCCACCATTGCTCAGAGTTCAAGTTCTCTTCATTTTAAAGCTGACTGCAGTAAAAGTGAATGTGAAGCAGTGGAATAATTGTAAATTCACAGTTGGTTCCCAGATGTCCTTAAGGAAAGAGAATCTGTCTGTTCTAGGTGTATGAGACTTCTATTTCACACCAATATGTTTTTACCTCTGAAGTGGCCTGTTTCAAGCCAGTAGAAGGTGGTCTACTAAAACTGTTTTCAGGGAAACAAGGATAGGAAATAAACTGGCTTTACCGGTAATCCCAAGATCCTGAGATTGAACTAAAAGACCTCTTTGTTGATGTTCCAGAATGGCATCAGGTAAAATTGATTTATAAGCCTTTCTCCAATATTGCCTTGTGCAATCTTATTCTAAGAGATGTAAGTCCAACAATTCATTGCTCACTCTCACTTTGTCTGCAAATAACATTTATTGATAGAAATTCACAAATATGTCTCTGTACAAATAAACAGATACCTTCCTTCACTTATGCAAACTGTGCAACTTGTCTGCTGATGAACCCTCCTGCTTTTCTCTTTCATTCAGCCCTCCAACTTTCTTTGTCATGGCTATGTTTGTTGTCCAAATGTTTGGAACTCTGATTATGTCAATGTTCTCAGATATGAACCTGATTCTGTAAAAGAGTGTGAAAACTCTAGAGCTATTGCATAGCTGATGTTCCTGTCTTCATTTAATCGACAGCCTTCATAGGTACATGTATACAAGCAATTCTCTGAATCGTCTTGCATTTGATGTTGGGGAAATGTTTAAAGTAGAAAGCAGGGCAATGGAATTGATTGGGAGAAGAGAGATGCATATCTATTTGGGAGGGGTCAGAACAAGGGTCTCGTTGGGGTGACGGTATATGGACAGAGGGTGAGGGGAGGTGAACGAGAGCAGCCTTGTTACTGAAAGGATATTTTGGGCTCTTCTGTGTGGGACAGTGTACTGTTATTTGGACTTGGGATTGCTTTTATAAAAATGTGTAATTTCTACTGAGCAAAATTTTACAGCAAAATTAGTACATCTGTGCAATTTTAATTCTCCTCTTTGAGGCATAGAGCTGTAATCTGACCTTGGGTTTCTATTCTTCTTGGCTAGAATTTATGCTGCATGATAGCATACAAATGCCTAATATTTGTCCAGAATTTCACTTTCTGCATTGTGAATTGTGTTCAGCTATTTGTTTAAAGGTTTACTCAGCCTTGTTCTGAAAAAAACAGGAGGAATTTGAGACAGATATGCATAGCTTTCATTTGTCAGCATATACACATTCTAATTTTGCAGACTTTATAACTGGCAAGAGCACCAAGATTGAATTACAGCTTTGTATTTCCCAGCAATTGTAAATGTAAATTTAGCTTCTGTGCGTGGCCCAGCTAATAAGATTACTTGTGTTAAACAAGGCACTTTGGAATTACAATAAATTGTGACGACAGCAGTCATTTCAGTTAAATCTAGTACGTTAAATCCACTTTCTTTACATCCGAATTGAAGGTATTTAGTCATGGTAGTTGAATTATTCTATCTGTATTTCCATATTTGAGTTATTAAGATTTACTTTATTACTACTTGCAAACAATGCTTTGACCTGGAATGTCATGAGACAAATCTTCTCGAAGCTGCTTCTTATCTATCTTTTACGGTACATCATCTCATTTGTGATTCCCACTTCACTGCAGTCTTTATCTCTCAAGCTAAAGCTGTATTTTCAAACACCAGTATGTTTAGTCTTTTTGTCTTTCTATTTGCTACAGTATTTCTACAGCCGTTGACTGCCTCCTTGCCTTCACTTTTGTGCCCCAGTAAATCCTTTGTGCTCTTCTGTCCTCTACAATTCTTTGGATATGCCCTCGGACTTTGCTCCCTTAATTTCAAGAAGTGCAGATTCCAGCGCGTTTGGTACTCCACTCAGCTCGCCATCTATTACCTGTCCGCATTACATGCAATATAGCCGTCTGTGCAGAAACTGGTCAGTCTTCGTAAATCACTTTGGAGAGTAAAGGCAATTATTGCTATTGTCATTGCTGTTAATATATTGCTTCTATTCTGAATTATTTTGCTTATCCTTCTCTGTGCTCCCACCACTCCAACCTACCTTTTTGTAGTTCTGCAGTTTACTTTTGGTCATTAAGCTTTCTGTTATTGTTCAACAGCTGTTAAATTTTCCTCTCTTCTTCTTAACATTCAATAATATTCGATGAAATGCTTTTGATATTGCAGCAAACCATCTTGTGGGTGTTGCTTCTGTTTATTTCTATGATGAGAACTCTGTGCTGTAGTGAATGGGTTTCAGTACACGCTGAGATATAGTATTAATGTATATTTACCGCTGCCACTACCTTTAGCTTTGGAAAGGTTCTGTGAATGTTGGCAGTTCACTCAGCACCTTAGCCTAATGGCCAATTTTCTAAGTGTGACAGATAACTCGCACCCCCCCACCACACCACTCCTAGATTGTTGTATAACAGTTCAAGTTTGACAGTGCAATACAGATCAAATTGCATGTATTTCATGAAATTCCGGTCCCTTGGTGTACACTGCCTTTCCCCATTGACTCTGAGCAGTGGCTGTCTCGAGCTTCGATGAGGGATAGACTGGATAGATGCAGAGAAGATACTGTTATAACACTATTCATTCTTTCAAACTTTTTTTCCTTTTTTATAATTTCCAATGTAACTTTTTAAAAAAAATTCAGAAGACTAGGACTCTACGTAAGGTTCTAGATTAGGTCCAGCACCCCCACCCCATGCTGCTGAGTTGACCTTGGAGACAGCAGGAATTAACATGTATTTGGATTGTCTGCTGATCAGTCAGCACCACTTCCACCCCCCCCCCCCCCCCCCCCCCCCCCCACCCCTTCCCATGCTGCAGAGAGCCAACCAAAGCTAAGAGGGAGTTCAACTACATGACCTCCCAGTAGGTGCAAAAATGGCCATTAAATGTTCCAGTCTGGAGGGAAAAATGAGGGGGTGGAGTTGTAAAACCACACACACAGCCCTCTGTTTAGTCGATGGCTAGTTCTTGGACAGTTAGGTCCAAGAAAGGATTCTCCCGGAGAGGAGACAGAGTGCCCATTTGGTGGGGGACTAAGAGGGTACTGTTTGAAATAATGAACAGATTCGAGAATGATATGTCTACAAAGTCAGTTTGGGTTGAGGTCAGGAACAAGAAAGGAGTAGTCACTTTGTTGGGTGTTTCTTACAGACCCCCTAGTCGTTGCAGAGAAGTAGAGGAACGGATTGGGAGGCAGATACTGGAAAGGTGCAGAAGTCACAGGGTTGTAGTCATGGGTGACTTCAACTTTCCAAATATTGATTGGAAACATTTTAGTTGTAATAGTTTAGATGGAACAGATTTTGTCCAGCGCGTTCAGGAAGGATTCCTGACACAGTATGTAGATAGACCAACACGAGGAGAGGCCACTTTGGATTTGGTGCTTGGCAACGAACCGGGCCAAGTGTTAGACCTGTTGGTAGGAGAGCATTTTGGCGGTAGTGATCATAACTCTGTTTCTTTCACGATAGTCATGGATAAGGATAGGTACATACGGCAGGGTAAAGTTTATAATTGGGGGAAGGGTAGTTACAATTTCAGTTAGGCAAGAACTGGGTAACATAAATTGGGAACAGATGCTGTCAAGGAAGAGCACGACAGAAACGTGGAGATTATTTAAGGAATGCATACTGCATGTGCTCGATACGTTTGTCCCTAGCAGGCAGAGAAGATGCGGTCGAGTGAGGGAGCCATGGTTCTCGAGAGAGGTCGAACGACTGGTTAAGAGGAAGAAGGAGGCTTATGTAAGGTTTAGGAAAAGAGGAATGGAAAAGGCTCTAGAGGGATACAAGTTAGCCAGGAAGGAGCTGAGGAAAGGGCGATAGGGGGGCATGAGAAAACCTTGGCGGATAGGATCAAGGAAAACTCCTCCAAGGCTTTTTACACGTATGTGCAGAACAAGAGAATGACCAGACAAAGGGTAGGGCCGATCAAGGATTGTAAAGGGAATTTGTGCACAGAGCCTAAAGAGATAGGAGAGGTTCTTAATGAATACTTTTCTTCAGTATTCACAACCGAGAGGGACCTAGTTGTGGAGGAGGGTGTTGTGGAACAGGCAGGTAGGCGAGAGGAGGTAGACGTTAGTAAAGAAGATGTGCTAGGAATTCTGAGGAAGTTGAAGATAAATAAGTCCCCCGAGCCTGATGGGATTTATCCAAGGATTCTATGGGAAGCGAGGGACGAGATCGCAGGGCCTTTGGCGATGATCTTTTCGTCCTCACTGTCCGCGGGTGTAGTGCCAGAAGATTGGCAAGAGGCAAACGTCATTCCCCTGTTCAACAAAGGGAACAGGGATAACCTCGGAAATTACAGACCAGTTAGTCTTACGTCAGTGGTGGACAAATTATTGGAAAGGGCTCTGAGAGACAGGATTTATGATCGCTTGGAAAGGCACAGTTTGATTCGTGATAGTCAGCATGGATTTGTGAGGGGTAGATCATGCCCCTCAAACCTTATTGAATTCTTTGAAGAGGTGACCAAACACGTGGATGAAGGTGGAGCAGTCGATGTGGTATACATGGATTTAAGTAAGGAGTTTGATAAGGTTCCCCAGGGTATGCTCATCCATAAGGTAAGGAGGCATGGTATAGGGGGAAATGTGGCAGATTGGATTCAGAATTGGCTGACCCTTAGAAGACAAAGGGTGGTAGTGGACGGAAAATATTCAACATGGTGCTCAGTTACGAGTGGTATACCACAAGAATCCGTTCTGGGTCCTCTTCTATTTGTGATTTTTGTAAATGATTTGGATGAAGGAGTGGAAGGGTGGATTAGCAAGTTCGCGGATGATACGAAGTTGGGTCACGTTGTGAACAGTGAGGAGGGCTGCTCTCGGTTATAAAGAGACATTGATCGAATGCAGAGCTGGGCTGAGAAGTGGCAGATGTAGTTTAACCCTGAAAAGTGTGAGGTGATTCATTTTGGGAGGACAAACTTGAAAGCAGAATACGGTGTTAATGGAAAGATTCTTGGGATCTTGGGGTTCATGTTCACAGTTCCCTGAAAGCTGCCACCCAGGTGGATAGAGTTGTTAAGAAGGCGTATGGTGTGTTAGCTTTCATTAATAGAGGGATTGAGTTCAAGAGCCGTGAAGTTATGCTCCAGCTATACAAAAGCCTGGTTCGGCCACATCTGGAGTATTGTGTCTAGTTCTGGTCACCTCATTACAGGAAAGACGTGCAAGTGTTGGAAAAGGTGCAGAGGAGATTTACCAGGATGTTGCCTGGAACGGAGGGAAGGTCTTACGAGGAAAGGTTGAGAGAGCTATGGCTTTTCTCTTTTTAGAACGACGAAGGATTAGAGGTGACTTGATAGAAGTGTACAAAATGATCAGAGGTATAGATAGAGTGGACAGCCGGAGACTTTTTTCTAGGATGGAGGTAGCTTTTACAAGGGGACATAGTTTTAAAGTGAGTGGAGGTAGATATGGGGGAGATGTCAGAGGTAGGTCCTTTACTCAGAGAGTGGTAGGGGCGTGGAATGCATTGCCGGAGAGGGTAGTGGAGTCGGCCTCATTAGGGGCATTTAAGCAGCTATTTGATAGGCATATGGATGATAGTATAAGGTAGCGGTGGAGGTTAGATAGACCTGAGGTTTCGGGTAAAAGTTCGGCACAAGATCGTGGGCCGAAGAACGGTACAGCACAGTACAGGCCCCATGTTCTAACTGATCAGAGCAGTGAAGGTTGAACGAGAAGACCACTTTTTTGGCAAAGGGCGTTATCATGACTGCCTAATTGGTAGGATACTAAGAGGAGACTGCCCAGAGAAGGAACCAACCCAACTCCAAATCTTTCAAAGATTAAACTGTTTCATCAACAAATTGTCATCAAGTGCTCAGCAGATTTTAGCACATTTGGAGATCAGAACTGCTAGCTTGATGTTCAATACTGAGTCCAACCATGTGGCCTACCGCTGCTCTCGCTATCTTTAATCTAAAAGCTAACCTCCAGTACTAATGTTTTGTCTCTTCTGTCAAATTTAAGCACCAGGTGGGGAAAAATGGGGGATTTTGGGATAGTACTCCAGGTTATTAGTGGTTTTAAGGTTTGTATCATTGCCATTCCTAGAACTTTGTAAAGTACTTTTTGCGATTTAATAAATAGTTATTCCTGTCTTACTTTAAACAAACTGAGTCAGAAGGCTTCATGATAAGTATAGCTTGGGGGAACAGGTCCATTTGGAGGAGTTGTTGCAAAGCTTTTATCATATTACGGACGATCGATTCTCTACTTTGTGTTTGTCAGAGTTCTTAGTTCAGGGTCTGTGAATACTTTTCCTGGTCTCGAATCAAATTTAAAAATAAGAGGGATGCCATTTCGGGCTGAGTTGAGAAATCTTTTTACGCAGGTTGTGAATCTTTGGAATTCTCTACCACGGAGGGCTATAGTAGCTCAGTCTTTCAGTATATTTAGAGGTTAATTTAAGTTTTTCATCAATGGCAGAAAAAGCTGTGGCGGATAGTATGGTCAAAAGGCATTGTTAGATACAATCTTGGTTGATTAAATGGAGCAGGCTTGACCGGCTGAATGGCCTACCTCTGTTGCCAACATTGACGCGTACTTTGTGTCTGATGGGGCATGCTCCAAGATGGTCATTTTGGAACCCCATATGAAAAGGGTTGCCTTATAGCCTATGGTTTCCTCCTTTCCCCTATGCTTTATGTTGACAGGAGAATGAAGGAAAGAGTAGGTGAGAATCCGGCTCAGTCTCACTCTTACATGTGCCGTAAAACCTGCACATCCTTCACGTCCATTCATCCCCATAGGCCAAGGAGGTTTATTGATTAATACTGTTGAGGAGCTGTATGGTACAGCTGTGGAGGTACAAGCTCCCTCCTGCCTAGTCTAACACTGCAGCTGTGGTGTTGCTGCAAACGCTGCTTCCTGTGACCACCTGTGCTCTAACTGTGGTGGCAGTCGAACGCTTATTTACCCACCCCACTAGCATCCCCTCCCATTCCAGATGACAGCAGCACAACTTTCATTCCCTCGCTTCCTGTGGCATCCTGGCTGTTTATCTTCTGCTCATCAAGCTAGTGTCTCCCTGAAACCTTGCCAGTTCCCATCCTGCAGACTCACTGATACAGTTCCAGTCATCAGGTTGTGTGAAACAGCTCAGATTGTGTTTTTCGCTAATTCTCCAATCACAGTTTTCCTCCTGCATTTACTACTGTTTGGTGAGCCTATTAGCAACTAACACTGGAGAGAAGCCATACAAAATGGGACCAGAGGTTACAATTCAAAGTGTCTGAACTAAATACTCAGTCCAAAAGGCTAAAAATGTCCAGTCAAAGATTGTGTATTTTTTTTTACCCTGTACTGAGCTTCATTGGAACACTAGCAGACAAGGACAGAAAGGCCAGAGTAGAGCAAGATAAAGAATTAGAATGACTGAACTGGGAGCTTCTAGGTCTTGCTTCTGGGTACCAAATGGAGGCCAATTGTAAAGTGGTTGTCCAGTCTGTATTTGATCTCCCCATTTGGAGGTATTTTCATTGTTTGTGATGAATACAGTATGCTGAATTTAACAAAAAAAATCACTTTCACCTGGCAGGAGTGTTTTTTTTCTCTTGAATGAGAGAATAGAAGATGTAGGAAAAAAGTAGCTATGGCATAGGTTGAGAACCAGAGTTTACTGATTTTTTTTTTAAAGTTGATTGGTAAAAGGAACAAAAGTCCTAAGAGGGAAAACCTTTACACAATGAATGGTTAGTATCTGGCATGCATTGCCTGAGCGTGGTGGAGGTGTTGACACTTTTAGTTGAACAAAGAAATTGGATAAATTTGAATTGAGAAAATCTTCAGGGCTATGGAGAATTGGTATCACTGTGGCACTAGCTGAGTTGCTCTTAGCAGAGATAAAATGGGCTGATTGGTCTCCTTTGTAACTACCCTAAGACTATAATTGTGTTAGTAAGGTGATTTTTGTCCTTTATTTTTTTCAATCTCTGTTGTGTTGTGCTTTCAACAATCTAGGAATGGTTTAGTAATGAAGCACTACTCCTTTTATCCTAATGGCACTATATTTTTAATATTTGCTTCTCTGTCATCTGCACCACTTGAGGAAACTTTGTCACTTACAGCTCCTTAACTTGGGTGACGATTGGGCCCATGGACATGCTGGTTAAATGATATTGCTTTCCTACTAGGTAAAGCATCTTGATGCTATGTCACTTTTAGTTGCGTTCGAAGTGATAACGTCCTGGAACATCTGTACAGCCTTTGAAGCCTCAACTAGGGGAACAGGCCACTTAGAGGGCAAGCATTCACCAGACTCTCAGAAACAGGATGATATTCTTCTTTTTTGTTCCCTTTACTGATTCACACCTCAAAATGCTGGAGGTCATCCAGTATTTTCTTGTATAAAAGTAATCCCTTGATGTTTGCAAAATGACAGCCTCTTGATTTTTGCCTCTCTCAAGCTGTAGGTTTTTGGAGTGCCATCCATGTTGGCACAGACCATAATTGTGACCAGTTCCTGGCTTCACTTTGTGATACCATAAGACAAGTGTACATGGTTCAACTCATATGGAATTACCAGTCTGGAACTTCAGTTTATCACAGCATCCTTCTGTTGAATTTCCAATCCCCCAGTGAGAATAGCTAACAACTTCATTTCCTTGAACAGGATGTGGAATGCCATACCTGGGAATGTGGTGCAGACAGATTCATGGTGGTTTTGGATTATACAAATTTGACTCCTGATTTTGCAGTATTATGAATGCAGAGGATAATAAAGAGAAAATCGGAGAGGGCATAAACTAATGGACATATGGCAAGTGAAATTTATTGCAGAGAAATGTGAATTGATACATTTTGCCTCTCTGTTCGTTCTACCAATGTGAAGTCTGCAGTTCTGAAGTAAGCGTTGGGACAGAGACCTGGAGTATATGTGTGCAAATTATTGAAGTTGGCAGAGCAGGTTAAATAAGTGTTAAAAAGGCATAGACTCTGGATTATAAATAGATGTAGCAAACAAAAGCAAGGAAATTATGAAGAACATTTTATAAAATGCTGGTTCAGCCTCCCCTGTATTGTTGTGTCCAGGTCAGACACCACTTTTAAGAAGGAAATGCAGTAAAAGATTTAGGCTGGGATTATTTGATAAGGACGATTTGATAGAGGTGCACAAGATCAAGAGGTGTAGATTGTGGGATGATGGTCTAGAATAAGTGTTCCTTTTGCAGCACTACAGAACACAGATGTAATGATCGGCAATTGAACCAAAGGCAATGTGAAATCTTTTTTGCTTCAATTGTTTAGGATGTGGAATTAAAGCACAGTGCTAGAAATCTGAAATAAAAACTCGAAATGCTGGAAAGACTCACTGGGCCTGCATCTGAGGACCGTGTAACCTTTTTAATGTTTTGAGTCTGATATGACTCCTCAGAACTTGATCAGGATCTGGAATGCCATACTTGGGGGTTTGGTGCAAACAAATTCAATCATGGATTTCAAGAATGGAATTTGGTAAACACCTGAAGAGAAGAGATTTATATCATCTGACTTATTTTTGATCCCTTTTCTAGTCTCGTTCCTCGCTACTGCAATATCAGTGGAATACGGTAGTTTGAGTATGCCTATGTTTCACAATCAATGAATTGATTCTGTTTAAAAACCGAAAGAATTGCGGATGCTGTAAATCAGGAACAAAAACAAAGTTGCTGGAAAAGCTCAGCAGGTCAGGCAGCATCTGTGAAGGAAAAAACAGTTAACATTTTGGGTCCGGTGACCCTTCCTCAGAACTCGGTTGATTCTGTTTTTTTCCCCTTTTCCAAGATCGAACTTTGTGCCAACCTTAAGTTCCTCCATATTGTCTCAGTTGACATTTAAAGATTCATTTTCAGCACTGTAGTTGAGGTTGAATGACTAAAATTCAGTGAAAATTGTTTTTTTTTTGTCTCCCAGTTGCAGGAATTTAGTTGGTCAGTGGACAAGCTTATTGTATTACTACAGATCAAAGATTGGTTATTTTTGATTTTAAGTCACAAATTATTCTTTAGTCTGTTATGGAAGGTCACATTAATGTTGCATATCATTCATGAACTATTGGGATGCTTTACTTTGCAAGCCTGGTTTATACATTTGTCAGTGAATGTTGCAGTATTGGTACAGATCAATGTAACCCAACATGAGTGGAATTATGCAGATATGTTTACAATAATTTTGGTAATGCTATGATCTTGAACCAGCATGCTTATGTGGGTTCTGTGTGCAGTTTTGGTCTCCTTACTTGAGAAGGGATGTACTGGCACTGGAGGGGGTGCAAAGGAGGTTCACTAGGTTGATTCTGGAGTTGAGGGGGTTGGCTTATGAGGAGAGACTGAGTAGATTGGGATTATATTCATTGGAATTCAGAAGATTGAGGGGTATCTTATAGAAACATATAAAATTATGAAGGGAATAGATAAGATAGAAGTAGAGAGGATGTTTCCACTAGCAGGTGAAGCTAGGACAAGAGGGCATAGCCTCAAGATTAGAGGGAGCAGATTCAGGACTGAATTGAGAAGGAATTTCTTCACCCAGAGGGTTGCTAATCTATGGAATTCCTTGCCCAGTGAAGTGGTTGACGCTACTTCAGTAAACGTTTTTAAAGAAAAGGTAGATTTTTTTTTGAACAATAAAGGAATTAAGGGTTACGGTGAGAACGACGGTAAATGGATCTGAGTCCACGAAAAGATCAGCCATGATCTTATTGAATGGCGGAGCAGGCTCGAATGGCCAGACGGCCTGCTCCTGCTCCTAGTTCTTATGTTCACAACAGATGGTGGACATATTCCAATTGCAGGCCTTGGATGAGTCTTTACTAATCTGACTGTGGTTGAAGGACATTTCATGTAATAAATGTTTTCCAGTTCTGAGACTTTATTTACACTGTTTTAACTGGCGTGGGAAAATTTCACGTGATTGAGTATTACAAGTTTTAAGAAAGGTATGCAGTCACTTAAGCAAATATAATGTTACCCCTGTTTTGACTAATGGCTGCATTATTTGAATTGGGAATACTGGAAATAGAAGATTAAAAACAAGCTAGTCGTCACTGTCATGGGGTGCACCGTTACCACCCTTAGCGGTTCGTGTGTTGTAAACAGGCTGTGGTCCCTTTTCATATGCTTGAGAGGTGAACAGATGTGTGGAGGTGATTTTTCAGTAGACATAACAACAGAATGCAAGCAAAGGTGAGTATTTTAAGAGTTGTTCTGTGCAATGGTGTAGCAATAAATAAGTTCATTTCAAAAATCCCAAATTCCAAATAACAAGAAACTGAACTGTGCATCGAAACCATCCCAGCACTTTTCTTCTTGAAATTGACAAGCTAAATGTTGTCTTGCTGTTCAGAGCTCCCATTATTCTGCTTCCAGGGGTTATTCCAGTAGATTGAAGTGTTACTGTCCATAAACCAGATAAAAATACAGGTTGATCCAATGTGGATTTCTTGTAATGATCTCATATTGCAGACATTGAAATTTCTTGTGCCTGAATGTTGTTTCGCCTTCTGTGGAATGTAATGTAAATGTCTTTTCTAAAGGCAAATTATCCAAGTTCTTCAAAACACTCATTTTAATTTTCGATCAACATTGCATAAAGGTTGAAATTTAGGAAATGCTCAGCAGGTTCAGCAGTATCTGCCAGTTTCAGACATAACATGTATTTGGTCAGTTTCCTTGTTGTGAATGAACATGGTGCATGTGTTGAAGAGCACTAAATGAGAATCACCTGAGTACTTCAACTGTTTTGTATGCCAAGTAGTAGTAATTCATTATTCATCCTTCAATTTCATCCTGCTGATGTACATGCGATCAATGATACATTTTAGGTTTGATAATTGGAGCACCAGTACTGTTGTCTGCATTGCTGATGGTATCCATCCTGGTGGTATGAGTTATAAACAGGATATTGATAAAATGGATTACTGCACTTGTCACTTTGGGTCATTTTGACCGAAAGATTCCTTGTTTTCTCATGTGCGTAATAGTGTGAGCAGGTGAGATGATGCACAGAACCGCCTAGTAAACAAGACAATGCTATGAAGGATGAGGCATTTCTGTGTTGCAGCTTCCTGATTTATTTCTGAAATGCATGTTGTTTTGACTTTTATCTGCTATTTATTGCCCTGGCTGTGTGGTTTTTGGCGTACATACACACTCAACTGTTCATTTTATCCAGGATTTATCTGTTTAATGTTTACACTTTGACAATCTTAAATTGGTTATCTGCTATGGAAACCACGAGATGCAAGTGCAGTGTTTGTCAAACTTGCCACTGTTTTATTGCATTTTTTTGAAATGGATTTAATGGGTTCTTTCACTTCATTCTTAGTTGATAGGATTTGACTTCTGACTGATTTTTGGCATTATGTTCATGCCTTCAAACAGTTAAGTATTTGGCAGGTATGCAACATTTAAACTAATAGACATGGGGCTTGATTGACAGAAAATAATGCACATGCATTTGAAACACATTCTTCAACTTCAGTTCAGTCAGCAATTCTAAATTCTGGAGCTTTTAGTATGTTAATGTACCATTAACAGGAGTTGGGTGTGGTGGTGACAGAATCATACCTTTGAACAATCCAAGACGTTAATTTCTCCTTTCTGTTTGCAGAATATAATTTGACCTGCAGTGCAGTTGCTGCATTTTTGTTTTCTTGAGAAGCTTAAAGGTAGCTTTAGATTCAATGTGATGGCCTGTTACTGAAATAGTTCTCACAGTCACAAAAGTAGTTCGTGTGTTAATCCTGAGTGCTTGGTGAGAAAATTCCTTATGTTTCATTCAATACCAGAAGCTTAAATTTATCTTGAAATAATATAGGCAGATATGACAAACTGAAGTAGTGAAAAATAAAGACATCGGCCCATAAAATTAACCTAGTGAAATGCTGCAATAACTTTAAAGGACAAGCAGTGAGGAATAGGTCACCAGTTTTGGCTCTGACTATACTGTTAAGTAGGTAATTGACTTAGAGTCATAGAGATGTACAGCATGGAAACAGACCTTCGGTCCAATTTGTCTATGCCAACCAGATATCCTAGATTAATCTAGTCCCATTTGCCAACATTTGGCCCATTTCCCTCCAAACCTGTTCTGTTCATATACCAATCCACGTGTTTCAAATGTAATATTACCCGCCTCCCCCACTTCCTCTGGTAGTTCATTCATACTTGCACCACCCTCTGTGGAAAAAGTTGCCCGTTAGGTCTCTGTCAAATCTTTCCCTTCACCTTAATCCCATGCCCTCTACCTTTTTTGGATTCCCCTATCCTGGAGAAAAGACCTTGACTATTCACCCTACCCATGCCCCTCATGGTTTTATAATCCTCCTATAAGGTCACCCTTTTGCCTTTGCTCCAGAGAAACCGCCCCCCACCCCCCCAGCCTATTCACCCTCTCCCCATAGCTCAAACCTCAACCCTGGCAACATCCTTGTAAATCTTTTCTGAGCCCTTTCAAGTTTAACAACATCCTTCCTATCGCAAAGAGACCAGAATTATATACAGTATGCCAAAAGTGGCTTAACCAATGTCCTTTACAGCCGCAACATGACCTCCCAACTCCTATACTCGGTGCACTGACCAGTAAAGGCAAGCATACCAAACGCCACCTTCTCTACCCTGTCTACCTGTGACTCCACTTTCAAGGAACTATTAACCCGCACTCCAATGTCCCTTGCAGAGACTTTTAATTCTGGCTTTGGACTTCAAATGACCTCTGACACTGCATGGGTTTCCTGCATCAATTTGCTTTGTTTACTGACTTTCAGAAAAGAAGGCTCGGAGAGAGAATTTAAATTGGAAGGCTAAAATGGATGCATATACCAAGAGCAACCCATTATGAAGAAGTAGGAGTAGATCATATGGTCCCTAGAATCTTTGCCATGTGAGATCGTGGCTCATGTTTTCCATTCTGTCTCCAAAGACCTTTATTTTCTTACACTTTTAATCCCTCGGGTAATCTATCCTAAATTTGAATATAGGGTAGATATTCAGAGATTCACAACCTTCAAAGTGAATATATTTAGACCATAAGAGATCAGAATAGACTTCGTCCATTTGACTCATCAAGTCTTCTCCGCCCTTCAATCATGACTGATTTTATGTTTCTCAATCCCATTGTCCTGCCTTCTCCCTATAAACCCTTGAGCCCCCTTACTGAAATCTCAGCCTAAATGACAGACCATTTAATCTGGAGCTGCGCTAACATATTCTCAATTGTGCAGGTCGGAAACATCATCTCTATGCTTAGCAGGGTAGACAATGAGATCACCCGTGATAATTTCAGAGAGTTTAGGCCTAATTTATTTATCATAGACCAACTCTCAATCCAATAACTAATCTAATGGTCTTTTGTTGTACTCCTTCTAAGGTAAATATTTCCTCTCTGGAGCAAGCAAAAACAGAAATTGTTGGAGAAAGTCAACAGGTCCAGCAGTATTTATGAAGGGAAAACTAAGTTGACGTTGAGAGTCCAGTGACCCTTCAGACTCCATATTAACTGTTTTCCCCGCACAGGAGCTGCCAGTGCGGCTAAGTTTGACAAGCAATTTTGCTTTTCAGGTGTCCGGCATCTGCACTTTTTTTATTATATCTTTTCTGGGATATGGTGCCAAAAACTACATGCAGTGCTCAAGATTCTCAAAGCTCTATATAATTGTAGCAAAACATCCTTGTTCCTGTACTCTGATCTCCTTTTCAATAAAGGTCAACATTCCATTTGCCTTGCTAATTGCCTGATGTGCTGGCATTTTAATGTTGTGTTCCAGTATTAGTGCGCCCAACTTTTTCCAGGCATCAGCACTTAGAAGTTATATGCCTGTTTTTGTTACCAAATATGAATTAACTTCATCTTTACACTTTTATTATGCCTTTATTACTGTTCAGTCTTTCAGAACCTATCCTATCTCTTCTATCTGTTTGTGACCTCTTACCTCTCATTCCCTTGCAACTTTGCATTTTGAGAAAACTTGGTCCATTGCTCTTGATATGTTTGGAATCATGAATATAGATTATAAATAACTGAGACCCAGCAGTCAGCCATGTAATGCTCGACTAATCCCAGCATGCCAACTATAACACCAATTCTGAGCCCTTATCTTGATTGTCAAACCATTATGTGACATCCAACATATAACTTTTGAAAATTCTCGTAAACCACATCCACCAGGAGAGCTATTGTGGCACAGTGATAGTGTCACTATTTTTGAGGGGGAGGGTCTGAGTTCAAGTCCTACCTGCTATAAAGGTGTACTACAATATATCTGAATGTGTTGATTTAAAAATGTCTACCACATCCACTGGGTCTTGTGGCACAGTAGTAGTGTTCCTACGTCTGGACCAGAGGCATAAATTGACATCCCACCTGCTGCAGAGCTGTCGTGACATATCTGATCAAGTTGATTTTAAAAATAATCTAGATTATCATAGGTAAACCAGTCAGTTATCTACCCTACTAGTTATATCCTCAAAAATTTCTGAATTTGTTATGCGGAAATTCCCTTTGTAAAACTATGTTGAATCTGTATGATTTTTCCCTGCATTAAGACCTTCTGAATAAATTTCAGCAAGTTTCTGGTGACTGTCAAGGTAAGAGGCCTGTCTCTTCCTCCTTTCCTAAATGATGATGTTACATTTGCTAATGTTCTAAAATCTAGAGGATTTTGGAAAATCCTAACTGTATCCAACTAATTCTTTAGCCCTCTAATTATATAAGGTGGTAAGACTCTGTAGATTTGTCAGCTTTTACGTAAGCTCTTGAACATTTTTTTTCTGTTTGGATTAATTACCTAAAATTAATCACATCTTACAAATGCCTTTGGTTACAATCAATTTCGGTTGTGTAAGTTGTCCTCTCCAGTGAAGCAATACATGTTTGCTTCTGCTACTTCCTCGTAATTTCTGCTACCACTGGTATAAGGCATCGCCATTTATTTCTGTTCCTGGTAAGTTTACTTTATTCCCCATTCTCTGAACCTTCTGACCACTAAAACCCTCAGTCCTCAGGCTTAGAACAAGGCGTTGCAAAGATTTGTGAGCCTCTTTTCATCGAGTCATAGAACCAAGCAATGTGAAGAGGCCCATCTAGTCTGTACTGCCAAAGATGCGCTACTACCTGCACTACCTTTTGAATGTTATAACACTTCAAGTGCTCATCCAAGTACTCTTTTTAAAAGTTGAGGTTTCATGCCTCAATTACTCTCCCAGCCAGTGCATCCCAGAAACCCTCCACCCCCACCACGACCAGTGAGGGGGGAAAACGTTTTCCTCAAATCCTGCATAAAACCCCTGCTTTTTCATTTTGAAATTATGCCCCCTTGTTAACCTTTCAACTAAGTGGAAGCTTTCTATTCACCCTGTCCGTGACCCTCAATCTAATACAGTTCTACCAGGTCCCCCTTCAACCTTCACTGCTCAACAGAAGAAAACATGAGCTTATCCAGGCTGTCATAGCTGAAGTGCTCCAACCCAGACAACATTCTAATGAATCTCCTTTGCACCTCCTCCAGTATAATCGCTTCCTTCCTATAGTGAGGTTACCAGAACTACGCACTTTACTCTAGCTGTGGCCGAACCAAAAGTCTGTACAGCTCCGACATGACCACCTTGCTCTTAGAATCTGTGCCACAACTGATAAAGGCAAGTGTGTCCCGAATGCAGCCTTAATTGCTCTATTAACCTCTCCTGACGTCTTCAGGGATCTGCCAACAAGCACCCAAGATTCCCCTGAGCTTCCCAGTGTTCTGATATTCATTGAGCACTCCCTTGTCTTGTTCCCCCTTCCAAAGTGCATCACCTCACATTTATCAGCGTTAAACTCCATCTGCCACTGATCTGCCCATCTAACCAATCTGTCTGTATGATTCTGTAATCTGATGCCTTCCTCAATGTCAATCTGTGCTATTTAATCTAATAACTACATCTAACTTGTTTAGTGAGCCAAGAATGGATCAATCTTGTTGAGTTTTTTGTAATGTGATGTATTTTTGTTGAAAAATTGCATTATATCTCTAACTATTACCTATTGTTTATTTATTGCCAGATTTTTTTTTGGTCTATTTACCAATGAACCTCAACCTGCTTTTGTATTTGCAGTGCAGTGTTGATTATTCCTGCAATGTGTTTGAGGCAATAACTGCTTGGAGATGGAGTTTTTAAAAAAAACTTTATAAAACTGTCAACTGTAAAAATAATCCTGAATCAACTATTTTGCATAATCAAGCCAATGGACTCGGCACCTCAGTTAACTTAACATCCATTGATTTAAACATCTGACCATGTACTTTTCCAGTGCTAAAATAATTGGACAGTTTTGCACAGAGTAAATGTGCGTGTGATATGCAGGCATTAATTTGTTGTGATCTACATCTTATGTTCCCAAGGTTTGATCAATGAGCTGTTCTTTAGTGTGCTATGCTGTTTGTTACAAAATCTATCAACATTTTTACTTTCTAATTTCTTGTGTCTCTGGTCTCTATACTATAACCATAATGCAACATTGTTGTTTCATTAAAAATTGTATGTTTTAGTATGGCAGTTACTTCCCCAGTGGAAAACTTGTTCACTTGGAAGAATCGGGAGAACAAATTGTGTTTAAAGATAGAGGTGAGCATTTGAACAACACAGTGGCCTTTTCTATGCAAGGTCTGTTTCTAAGCAGTGAATCAAGCTAGCATTTCCTTCATTTTACTTTGTATTCCCTCATCAGAGAAAAGAGACTAGCTGTAAATTTGCAATATAATGATATGCAACTGTCTTTTTGCTTTTGGGTATTATGCTCCTGCATTGAAACGACCCATGATTTGAAATCCATTGAAAATTGCAATGTCTATGTACTACAGATTTCATTAATTTTTTAGCTGTACAAGTTCTGCCCATGGTGTAAGTAGAATTCAGATCAGTTGCTCTGAAGAATTAACTTGTATTTGTGAAAACTTGTTGGTGATTGAGTTAAATGCTGTCTCATGAGTAAAAGTTATTCCTGGCATCCCAACAGGAAGGTATAATGACTCCTGGTATTTTAGTCATGTTATTGCATCTTTCTCAACCCATGACAAACTGTTTTCCAATCAACCTGTTCAGCAATGTTGTTACACATCACTGGAGCAGGTGGACTTGAACCCACACCTCCTGGCTCACAGGTAGTACAAATGACAAACTTTTTAGTCCTTTATTTTTGGCCCTAGATAGCCTTTTGTACTATTATGTAACAAATTTGTGCTCTGCCTGATTCTGTGTAAAGTTCGCTTCCTTGCGAGTCTGATTTGCTGCAGTATAGTATTGAATTAACTTTGTAGGCAAGGGTGTAGTTCCAATAAATAGTGACTTTAACTTTAACTTTATCGGCCATGATCAGTAAATGTATTTGTCAGGAAATGTGAGCAGAAAGCACTTCAGATAATCCAGCCTAGGAGTTTCAAATTTACTAGTGGCTTGGTGTGGCCTACATGTGTTAACCTTTTCAAGACATCAGTGCATTTCCATCTGTGTAAAATTTCTTCTCTTCCACCACATGTTTATCCTCTTCTACTGAGGGCACAGTTCATTGGCCTCAGGACCCTTAATGTCCTCGGAGCTGAAAAATAAATTATCAAAGGCTATTTGTGAAGAGTATTGCCATGTTTCTGATGTGCTCTTTCAGGCATGGGCCACTGAAAATCATTCAGCTGTGGGAGCAATGACCAGTTTATTTTCCCTCTAATGCAGAGGGTAATGAGAATGCGCGAGTTTAGCTCAGCTAGCTCTGTAGAGGCCAAAGCTCAAATTTAGGACCTAATGATGTTGCAATTTGCAGTAGAGTAAGACTGACCATATGTAAACACACTTCTTAATTTCAATTTTTTTGACTTCCCAGAAGTATTCTGGAATGCAGTTTTTGTTTTTGGAACCTGTTTTATTGCTGCTCATCCTATCCTGGAATCTTTGCTTCCTTGCTGGGATGTACATAAGCACAAAATACCTTTTCAGTACTTTGACCAGGTGGAAGATATTGAACCACAAAGGGCAAAAGTACTAAATCTAATCCTGTCCCTGTCTGGCATCTAATGTGTATATTGTGACTAGACATTGACCACCACCACCCCGCTCTCTCCACCCCCTCCGCAATTAAAATACACAGGTATTTTTAAAGCTGCTTCTCACTGTCCCACCTGAGATCAGCCGACAGCATGAGGTATTTGTGGTTTCTGCAGAAAATTTGAAGTCCATCCACTAACCGTGGTAGCAAATTGTTTTGAAGGAAAACTCTTAAGCCAGCTTTTGCTTTGTTGCTTGTGCTTTTGGACATGTAAAAGGGATTTAAGTGGTCAATTCAGTTGGACACCAATGACGTACTTTTTGAAGGCTGTTTATCTATAAAAATCAGTATTTACAAGATTTTTCAAGGAATGTCACTCCCATGAACAGCAGAACTTTACTAAAGGAATGTAATGCAGCTTCAGAATAGTGAAATTTTGGCCCATGATGTCACATCTCTCTATCAGACCATTTCCATTTGTTAGTGCCTGACTAGAAAGGATGACCAAAATGTTGGTTAAATGAATGGATTGTGATGAGATTTTTAAGAGTGAAACTTGGAAAGCTGACAAGCTTATGAGGCAATGACTGAAGGTATTAGTACCAGTGAAGAGGCGAATGTGCAAAAATCAAGTCAGATGAGCTAACTGTTTGGGGAATATGGGCTCAAAGGTGTAAAGATAGATGGGCAGAGACTGTAGAACGGTCTAAAGGCAAGGTTAAAAATCAGTGGAAAGGATACTTGTGGGCCTGCAAACCAAAACACATTTGACAAGTTCAGCTTGGTGTGGACAAGCTGCAAGTAACAATGCTTGGGGCAAGTTGGAAGTCAGCTAGTGCCAAGCAGAGGTGGAAGCTGAAACTGGACTAGAGCCTGCGATAAATGATAAATCAGACCAGACAATACAAGAGTGCACGAGAGCAGAAATTTACAGTCCTAGAAGAGATGGGGATATGAGACGTTGGGTTGGTGAGGGAGTTGAGGTTTAAGTGTGAGCTGCTTAATCACTGTCAAGGATCTTGTCTACAGTTTTTTTAAAAAAAAACATATTCCCCAAGACTGTTAGTAAACTGTGCTGCCACAGCTCTCAAGCCACAACTGACTTGAAGGTCCTGCGCCTGGGTGGTTTCTTCCCTTTACCTCTTGCAGCTGGTGAAAGCTTAATACGGTGTCAAGTGCATTTTGTATTTTGCCATGAGCAGAAACTTGTTGATCTGTTCACAAAATATGCAGTGCCAGTTATAATTGCATTTCGTCCTTGGGCAGAATAGGCCTCAGGTGTCTCCATTTTAGTTCATACTGAGGATGGTTTGAGGATTTTGCTATTCAGAGTGTAGAAATCTCATGTGCTGGACGCCCTTGGTATCTTCAACTGGCATCAAAATTGAGCCTCCACGTTTGCAGACCATTAAAAATGCATGTGAAGGTGGTGACGTCTCGCTGTTGAAATGATTTGGAATTTGCAGCCTGCAGTGTTTACTAGGATTGGGAAGCTGGAGCAAGTGCCTCCAACTGATCCTCCACTCGAGCCTAATTTTATGAAGCGTTGTGAAAGCAGCCAGTAGGAATCTTCAACCTTTTCAAGAAGGACACAGAAAAGGCTCTCCTCTGCCCTGAGATAGTAGGAACTGCAGATGCTGGAGAATTTGTGACAACAAGGTGCAGAGCTGGGTGAACACAGCAGGCCGAGCAGGAAGGCTGACGTTTCGGGCCCAGACCCTTCATCCGAAATGGGGGAGGGGAAGGGGGTTCTGAAATAAATAGGGAGGGGGGGGAGGCGGATAGAAGATGGATAAAGGAGAAGATACGTGGAGAGGAGACAGACAGGTCAAAGAGGTGGGGATGGAGCCAGTAAAGGTGAGTGCAGGTGGGGAGGAAGGGAGGGGATAGGTCAATCCAGGGAGGACGGACAGGTCAAGGGGGCTGGATGAGGTTAGTAGGTAGGAGATGGGGGTGTGGCTTGAGGTGGGAGGAGGGGATAGGTGGGATGAAAAACAGGTTAGGGAGGCGGGGATGAGCTGGGCTGGTTTTGGGAGATTTTGAAGCTTGTGAAATCCACATTGATACCATTGGGCTGCAGGGTTCCCAAGCGGAATATGAGTTGCTGTTCCTGCAACCTTTGGGTGGCTTCATTGTAGCATTGCAGGAGGCCCAGGATGGACATGTCGTCTGAGGAATGGGAGGGGGAGTTGAAATGGTTCGTGACTGGGAGGTGCAGTTGTTTATTGCGAACCGAGCGTAGGTGTTCTGCAAAGCGGTCCCCGAGCCTCCGCTTGGTTTCCCTGATGTAGAGGAGGCCACAACGGGAACAGCGGATGCAGTATACCACATTAGCAGATGTGCAGGTGAACATCTGCTTGATGTGGAAAGTCTTCTTGGGGCCTGGGATGGGGGTGAGTGGGGAGGTGTCGGGGCAGGTGTAGCACTTCCTGTGGTTGCAGGGAAAAGTGTGGTGGGGCTGGAGCGGAGTGTGGAGCGAACAAGGGAGTCACGGTGAGAGTGGTCCCTCCGGAAAGCAGATAAGGGTGGGGAGCTAAAAATGTCTTTGGTGGGGTCGGATTGCAGATGGCGGAAGTGTCGGAGGATGATGTGTTGGATCCGGAGGTTGGTGGGGTGGTACGTGAGGACGAGGGGGATTCTTTTTTGGTTTTTATTGCGTGGACGGGGTGTGAGGGATGAGGTGCGGGAGATGTGGGAGACACGGTTGAGGGCGTTCTCGACCACCGAGGAGGGGAAGTTACGGTCCTTGAAAAACGAGGACAACTGAGATGTACGGGAGTGGAATGCCTCATCCTGGGAGCAGATGCGGCGGAGGCGAAGGAATTGGGAATAGGGGATGACATTTTCACCTGGACCATCTCTAATACCTCTCGCCTTCCTGGACCTCTGTCTCCATCTCGGGCAACCACCTAGAAACCGATATCCATTTCAAGCTCACCGACTCCCACAGCTACCTAGAATACACCTCCCACCCACCTTCCTGCAAAACTGCCATCCCCTATTCCCAATTCCTTCGCCTCCGCCGCATCTACTCCCAGGATGAGGCATTCCACTCCCATACATCTCAGATGTCCTCGTTTTTCAAGGACCGCAACATCCCCCCCCACCTCAGTGGTCGAGAACGCCCTCCACCGTGTCTCCCGCATTTCCCGCAACTCATCCCTCACACCCTGTCCCCGTAATAACAACCAAAAAAGGAATCCCCCTCGTCCTCGCGTACCACCCCACCAACCTCCGGATCCAACGCATCATCCTCCGACACTTCCGCCATCTGCAATCCGACCCCACCACCAAAGACATTTTTCCCTCCCCACCTTTATCTGCTTTCCGGAGGGACAACTCTCTCCGTGACTCCCTTGTCCGCTCCACACTCTGCTCCAGCCCCACCACACCCGGCACTTTTCCCTGCAACCGCAGGGAGTGCTACATCTGCCCCCACACCTCCGCCCTCACCCCCATCCCAGGCCCCAAGAAGACTTTCCACATCAAGCAGATGTTCACCTGCACGTCTGCCAGTGTGGTATACTGCATCCGTTGTGGCCTCCTCTACATCGGGGAAACCAAGCGGAGGCTCGGGGACCGCTTTGCAGAACACCTACGCTCGGTTTGTAATAAACAACTGCACCTTCCAGTCGCGAGCCATTTCAACTCCCCCTCCCATTCCTCAGACGACATGTCCATCCTGGGCCTCCTGTAGTGCCACAACGAAGCCACTCGACGGTTGCAGGAACAGCCACTCGTATTCCGCTTGGGAACCCTGCAGCCCAATGGTATCAATGTGGATTTCACAAGCTTCAAAATTTCCCCTCCCCCTACTGCATCCCAAAACCAGCCCAGCTCATCCCTGTCCTTCCTCCCACCTATTCCCTCCTCCCACCTCAAGCCACATCCCCATCTCCTACCTACTAACCTCATCCCGCCCCCTTGACCTGTCCGTCCTCCCTGGACTGACCTATCCCCTCCCTAACTCCCCACCGACACTCACCTTTACTGGCTCCATCCCCGCCTCTTTGACCTGTCTATCTCCTCTCTGCCTATCTTCTCCTCTATCCATCATGTATCTGCCTCCCCCTCTCTCCCTCTTTATTTCAGAAGCCCCTTCCCCTCCCCCATTTCCGAAGAAGGGTCGAGGCCCGAAACGTCAGCCTTCCTGCTCTTGTGATGCTGCTTGGCCTGCTGTGTTCATCCAGCTCTGCACCTTGTTGTCTCCTCTGCCCTGCTTGGTTTTTCTATTATATAAAATTAGTGAGCATTTGACACAAAGTGCCTGCATAAGACCTTCCATTTTTACAGTAAATCAGAGTTCTGCATTGCCGTTTTTGCTAACAAATGGATTCTATTTGTATGTAGTCAGCTGATGTCCCTAGAAATTGATGCTGTAAAAAAATCAAGGATCACAACTTAAAATTTGGTAAAATGTCAGTAACCTTTTGCATGAGCCCTGAACCAAAGCCCATCAACACTGAAAGAAAAATTAATTTTTTAAACGCGGTAACTTGCAAAATCTTTCCGTATCCTAACCATTAAATGAATTGAAATTGCATCATGTGAAATGCTGATGCTTAAACTGCTGTGTAATTCTTAACAATTCCCAGCAAAATGTGAACTTTGTCACTTAATACTATTTTTCTGTTTGTTCAAATTTCCATTTCCTGTAAGATGACGGTGAATAATGTTGTGAAAGTGCAACCTATTTGTATTTTCCAACCTTTGCCCTGACTGGGCATAATAGGAGTAAGAAAATGTGCCAGTGCAAGATAATAAGTATGCCATTGTCAGTTTAATGCCCACGTATATTATTGATGTATTTATTGATTAATAAAGTTTGATTACTAAATTGGGTTTGGACCACAAAGGAAATTAAATAATTTTCAAGTAAAAAGAACCTGAAGTATTTGACTCCGTATAGCAGGACGTTTCAAAAATTCTAAATTCAATCAATCAGAGTTGGCATGATTTTATGAAAGAGAAATTATGTTCATGTAAGTTATTGTCTGCGTTTTCCTCAAAAGAAAAACTCCAATGTGGATGAAGGGGAGCTTAGGGAGGTGCTTTACTTAGATTTCTGGAAGACATTTGGAATATAGATAGTTCTCCTATAGCGCAATAGTTGCGTTCATGTGTGACCTCATGCTATAGAAAATCATAATAGAAAATAGAGTTTATAGGGAAATCGCTATACCTGTGCAGCAGAAAGTTCCTTATCCAAACAGTGACCACTATTCATCAGCCGCATTATAGCCAATTCATGTTCATGAAACATGCATTATAGCAGAACTACCTGTATGCTGCATTAGGGACTATTATGTAGAGTCAGAGCTCATGATGTTGAGCCAAACGCAATAATGAAGTTACAGGATTAGTTAAGAGGCGTTAAAGAACGAACAAACATAAATCAGTAATTTTCAAATTGGCAAGATATGATGAGTATCAGTTCATGTTGAGTGCTACAAGTATCAGTGCTGGAGTCTTTCAGCTGGTCACAATTTATATTAATAACTTGGATGAAAGAATCAATTGTATGGTTGAAAAATTTGTTACCACAAAGGTGGAAAAATTGTGAAGAGAACATAAACTATTTCCTTTTGCAGATTCCTTGTGTTGGGCAAAAATTTGGCAGATGTACTATCATGTCGGAAAATGTGAACTTGCCAAGAATAGAAAAACAACTTAATATAAATGAAGAAGGTTGCTGAGCTCTGCGGTTCAGAGGGATCTTGGTGCCCTTGTACAGGCAGCCCAGGTTACGAATGGGTTCTGTGCTATGTATTTATAAATCCAATTTGTAGGCGGGTCTGAAAACAATACAAACCTATGTAAAACCGCCAGTCATAAGTATGAGAAAACATTGGCATGTTGGGTCTTCGGAATTATTATGGGATCTCATTTGTAAGTACGAGCATTCATAAGTTGGGGACCACCTGTATGCGAATCTCTCAAACTCGGTATGTCGGTACAGTAAGTGATAAATGGAATGCTGGTGTTTATTATTCAACAATGAAAATGGAATATAAAGGTGGGTACATTACGTTGTAATTGTATAGAGTATCTGAGAGGCCACATCTGGAGTATTTGCATGGTTTTGGTCTCCTGGTTAAGAAAAGATGTAATTGCGTTTAGTGGCAGTTCAGAGAATGTTTGCTCCACCGATTAGCTGTGTTATGAGGAACAGTTGAACAAGCTCCCTTGTATCCATTAGTGTGGTAGAATAAGAGGTAATCTTATTTGATACAAAAAGGATCCTGTGAGGACTTGACGAGGTGAATGCTGAAAGGATGTTTCCCCTTGGGGGAGAGACGAGAGCTAGCAGACACACGTTTAAAAATAAGAGGTCTTCCATTTGAAAGCAAGAAAGAAATTTAGTCTCCGAGTAGGTTGAGAGACTTTGAAATTCTTCTAGAGAGTGTGAGACAAGGCCATTAACTACTTTGGCAGGGGTAGATTTCTGACTAATGAGGGAGTCAAAGATTTTCAGAGCTGGCTGAAATGTGTATTTGAGGCTCTGACCATATCAGCTATGATCTTACTGAATGACAAATCAGGCTTAAAGGGAAGAATGACCTATTCCTGCCCATAATTAAGCATTGTTTGTCATCTAGTGTTTTGCCATTGTTCAGCTTTTTGGGTTGTTTTTCTTTGGTATTAACCAGAATGCTCAAGAGAGAGGGAGACACAACTTACGACACTTCTTATGGTGAAAAAATTTTGTGTATCAGAATTCTCATGGTTAATATTTTGTCTATTATAAAGGGAGTATTCTGATTTCTTTCTTGGGGGGAAAAAAACAACTGTACTTCCTTGCAACACTGAGCTGGAGGAACACCGCAGGCCAGGCAGCATCAGAGGAGCAGGGAAGTTGATGTTTCGGGTCGGGACCCTTCAGAAATGGGGAGGGGGAGGGACCTGGGAAATAGAGAGAAGGGGTGGTGCTGGGGGAGGTAGCTGGGATGGTGATTAGGTGAATGCAGGCAGGCAGTGGTGGGGATTGGTCAGTGGGATGGGTGGGGTGAATAGTTGGCAGAGAAGATGGACAGGTTGTGTCAAGTCAAGGAGGTGGGGATGAGAGGGAGAGTTGGACATGGGATGAGGCTGGGGGTGGGGAGATTTTAAAACTGGTGATTCACCCCTGGCCTCATCCTAATGTCTAATCCCCCTCATCCCTGCCTCCTTGACCTGACCAAACCTGTCCATCTTCTCTCCCACCTATCTAGCCCCTCCATCCCACTGACCAATCCCCACCACCATTCCCTACCTACATTCATCTAATCACCATCCCAGCTACCTTCCCTACCCTCATCCCTCCTCTCTATATTTATTTCCCAGCTCCCATCCAGTCCCCATTTCTGAAGTCTGGTCCCGACCCGAAATGTCAACTTTCCTGCTCCTCTGATGCTGCCTGGCCTGCTGTGTTCCTCCAGCTCCACACTGTTGTATCTGACTCCACCATCTGCAGTTCTTACTCTCTGTACTTTCTTGCAACTTTCCTTGTCCTTTTTAAGACTTCGAGGTGCTTGCATCTGCATAAGTATCTCCTAAAATGAAATAGATTTGTGACCACTTAGCCTAACTCCTCCAATCATTTTTACAGGGATCGAAAATGAACAAACGATATTCCAAAACTGTCCCTCGTGTTGTAGTAAACATGAGTTATCAATGGAAGAAATAAATTCAGTAGTACAGTTTTAGAAGGTAGTTACATTAAAATCAATAATTTTGCTAAGTTTCAAACAGTATACTACTGAAGTCTAATCTATTGCAGTACGTCTTGTGGAATGGTTGTTGGGAATATTCGGTGCAGGATCACTGGTCTTAACCATAAAAATGCAGTGTTGAGCAAAGAAAAATCGGACCATTTAGATTTGATGGTTTACTGTTTGAATTTGTCATTTTCTGATCTGAATTTGTTTGTTTATTGAAACAAACTAGACCAGCGTAGACTTTGACTACATCAGTGGCAACAATGCTTGTTTTCTTCGTTCATGGAACGTGCATATTGATGCCTGGCCAGCATGTGCTACCTATTCCGAGTTGCTGTGAGAAGGTTGTAGTGAGCTGCCACCTTGAACTGCTGCAATCCATGTGCTGTGGGTTGCCCACCATGCCGCTAAGAAGGGAATTGCATATTTTGAGCCAGCGACAGTGAGAGAACTGCGATTATATTTCCAAGTCAGGATGGCGAGTGCCTTGGAGGGGAACTTGAAGTTGGCAGTGTTCTCGTGTATCTACTGCTCTTGCCCTTCTAGATGGAAGTGGTCGTGGTTTTGGAAGCTGTCTGAGGGTTTTTTTTTTTTTTGGTGAATTTCTGCAATGCATCTTGTAGATAATACACACTGCTACTGAGCATGGCAGTGGAGGGAATGGATATTTATGGCTGTGGTGCCAATCAGTGCTTCCTCCAAGTGTTGTTCAATGTGGGAGAGTACTCATTTTTCAGCAGAGGGAAGATAGTATATGGTAACCAGCAGGAGGTTTCATTGACCATGCTTAACCTGAAGCTGTGAGAGTTCACAGGGTCTGGAGTCAATACTGAGGATTTCCAACTATAAACCACTGTGCTGTCACCCTGCTGGAGCTGTCCTGCTGGTGGGACAGGAAATATCCAGGAATGGTGATGGTGGTGTCACGACATTGCCTGTAAGGTGTGATTCTGAGAGTGTGACTGGCAGGCTGTCGCTTGACTAGTCTGAGACAGATTTCCTAACTTGGCACTAGCCCCCAGATGTTAGTAAGGAAGATTTTGCAAGGTTGACTAGGCTGTTTCTGCTTTTTTTTTTTAAAAACTGGTGCCTAGGTCGATGCCAGATAGTCCGTCTGGTTTCAGTTTTCTGTCGAGATTTCCATAGCAATTGGCAAAACTGGGTGGCTTTCGAGGCCATTTTGGAGAGCAGTTGAAAGTCAGTCACATGGCTGTGGATCTGGAGTTGCACATAGACCAGACCAGGTGAGGATGGCAGATATCCTTCTCTGAAGGATATTAGTGAGTGACATGAGTTTTTCCAATAATCAACGATGATTTCACTGTCATCAGTAGATTCTTAATTTCAGTATTTTTAATTTAATTTTCAAATTCCACTTTCTGCCGTGGTGGGATTTGAACTCTGGTCTCCAGAACATGAGCTGAGTTTTTAGATTAATAGTAGAGTGATAATACCACTAGGCCATCATCTGTGTAGTAGTAATTTTTACAATTTCAGGAACCTGCTGCATTAAGTCAAGTCAAAATGAAGCCTATCAAAATCTGAAGGCATAGCAGAGAACAGCAACAAAAGAGTGGCCTGTAACAGTGTAGGACTGAGTTAAAAGGGAAGATGCAAGACAGCTGAGCTCTTGCTTTTCACCTTCCGACTGCAGTCTAGATTTGTTAAAGCAGAAAGACTAAATTTGGCTCTTAAACTACTCCACGTTTCCTTACAGCTGACCTTACTGAATTTTCTCTCAATGTGCATATGCTGTTAACTCCCCACTTTTTTTACTTTCACGCATGCTTGCCTTTCCATTTGCTTTGCCTTTAATGCTAGTCTTTCTGCTTTAACAAATCTAGACTGCAGTCGGAAGGTGAAAAGCAAGAGATCAGCTGTCTTGCATCTTCCCTTTTAACTCAGTCCTACACTGTTACAGGCCACTCTTTTGTTGCTGTTCTCTGCTATGCCTTCAGATTTTGATAGGCTTCATTTTGACTTGACAGAGAAATTTGACAATAGTCATTGAATTTCAGTGCAATCAGAGCTTCAGATTTCCAGTGTCTGTAGTGCTTTGTTTTCTTTCTTTGTTCGTTTCAGTGTTTTAACTTTACCATTCAGTGCATTGAAAAGACATTTTTTTCTCCTTCCATGAATTAGGCCACTTAACTAAACTTTAACCTATGAAGCTATATTGTCACAGTAAATAAATGTCAAAGCAGTTAAGCAAAGGATTGATTTGTTCAACATGGATGTGATGTCAATGGCAAAATACTTCCTCAAAACATATATGCTGATCAGAATTTCATCCAGAATGAATTAAACTGATTTATATTATTGAAGTTTTGATGTCAGTTAAAATAATGTAGCTTTGATTCTTCAGCCTGTTGAAACTGTGAAATGAGGTCATCTTGCTGAAGATAGAGAAGTTGAGTTATTTGTTCTCCCAGCCTGCAGTTCCTAACTTTTGCTGAAATATATTTGAATAACTAATTATTTGCAAGGAAAACAGTTACACTATTTGGATATCCTTAGGCGTGGTGCTTTTTGAACTCCTATTGTAAAATCTTTTCAATGCTCACCTGATGGGAGTTTTCATGCACATTGTTTAAGTGAGCTAAGTTTAAAAGAACTTTGAGATCTTAAGACTCTTAAAAGTCAAGTACCTCCTTTTGCATCCATGGTTAACAAAACAAAAACAAGCTATTGTTTCCCAAAAGAGATCCAGTGTTGCATGACAGTTTTTTGCTGGGAAATTAAAACCAATGTTCCATTTAAATTGGAATGGTGATCCTACAAACACGTTGCTTCAGTGGCACGCAAAGTCTGTTAAGGTCAGATGTGTTGTGTGGTAGCCAATCATCTCAGCACAACAACATTAATATTGTGTCTTTTAATATAGAAAACATCTCCGGATACTTTAGAGGCCCAAACAAATTTTAGATCCAACACAGTGAGGTCTAGGAGAAGTAAATCAAAGCTGGAATTCTATTCTTAAAGATAGATTTCAGTGCTCTGATTGCACTGAAATTCAATGACTATTGTCAAATTTCTCTGTCGGTGTGCCAATGGTGGGTGTCAGAAAGTGTGATCAGCTTGGCTGAAGGCATGTGGCGGAAATAAGGCATTGGGATGTGTGTGGGGGTGAGCTTGGGAATGGTTCTGATGCACCATTTTAGATTGCAGTTAGAGTATAAAACTGTCATCTGGTAAATTCAGATTTCCTAATGCCGTGCGTATAACCAGGGCAACAGATACCCGCTGGGGTTTTCAGATGTCTGTCCTTAAACAGAACATTGCATCATCCCACTGTATGAATCTCCTCATCTCTGTATTTTGTAATTGTCCCACAATGCAATCTGTTATTTGTGGACTTTTTTTTAAATCAGTAAGATTCAGACTTGTTAATCATTATGTTAATATGTGCAGAAAGAAATTTTCCTTGCTGGTCTGTATTCACTTCTTTTAAAAAGTACCCTGTTTCTTTCTTTGGAGGGTACAATTGCCCTACCTATTACATGTTTTTATTTTTGTGTTTTTTAAACAGAATTGAAACACAGAAATCTCAAACAGAAGCCCTTCCTCAGTCCAGATCAAGATCCAGAGGGGAGGAGGGTGGGAAAGTTGGTATGTGGAGGCGAACTTCATTCAAAAAATGAGGACTACTACACTTTTGGTTAGTGACCTATGTTACTTTACTGCTAATTGCCCTGCCCCACCTATCCTTGGCCGGTTGAATCTCTCAAAATAAATTGGTGCAATTTAATGGTTATCTGAATCAATTTCCTCCTTCCTCCCCAGTTGGAATTCCCATCTAACAATGCGTTATTATTTAGTAAGCCTAGGCTGTCTTTAAATAAGAGGAGAATTTCTTGCAGTCTGTAGACATGTTTCTGTTAGTAAGCGTAAGGGTGCACAAAGGGGCTCTTGTGGCAAAATTGTAGTGACGAGCTGGTTCAAGGCCCACCTGTGCCAGATGTATGTCATGATAGAACTGAACAAGTTGATTTAAAATAACCTAGGGGCGTCATATTCCCCTGGTTAGTCACCAGTTAATGTTGATGCTGGGACAGTAGGCAAAATTGCAGATCCCTGGAAGTTTTGTCGGACCCAGTGTCAAGACATTTTGTGTTTATGGTTGGTAAGTGACTGACTGAGGACGAGAAGATAGTATGCTTGGCACTTGGGGGTCTTACCTGTGATGTTTTTCTTCAGATGATAGTGACTGTTGCAGCCTTTGAGCCAGCGATATTGATTTTTCCGGAGTTTGTCAATTGTAATTAGAAGTATTTGAAGCTGAATGTGTTATTGAACAGGCTGTTTGATTGATTTAATCAGTGTGCATTTGGCCACAGTTGTATGACAGACTCGAATATTTGTTCTGAGCGTGTGTCTGCATTCATACCACACTTTTCTGGGGGGAGGTGGAAGGAGAATAATTTAAAAGGCTAATGCAATGTTGACCTTCTGTTAAGTAGGTTGGAGGAGGGAAAAAAAAGTGGCAAATATGTGACAGTGTCCCGACACTTAGTTATTATTTATTTTGAGTGCTGTGTCCAGCTCTCGGCAACTGCGAAAAATTGTGTTTTGGAGGAGTTGCATTAGAAATTTAGAAGAAAAATGTGGGCATTAAAAGGATTAAGTTGTCACAAATTAACTGGGAAGAGTGCACGAATGGTCAAGTCCTACTTTTCCAAATACAGTCACAAAGTGTATAAAATTCCAAGGAGACAACAAAACTGACCAGTTTGCCTGGCTCGCTGCTGCCTGGGACAAAAATAGCTCACACCAAGTTTCATCATTAACAGAAAATATTTCTGTTTGTTATAACACTTTTATTTTTACCTTGGAAAAAGACAGCAAAAAATTTCTAATCTTCTAGTATGCAACTTCAAAATATACCCTTTTCAAAAGCGACAAATGTGTACACATTCTTCATTCACAATTGAAATCGGAAAAAGGCAAACAACTTAACATATTGTAGGTGGAAAAAAATTTTAGGTGGGGTAAACAAAACTCCGAACGTCCAAAATCCAGACCACAAGGTGGAAAGTTATTTTCTTTCAGCCTTTCTGATTTTACCAATCATGTCTTTTAGGATGATGGTTGTACAGTTTGATGGATGATCAGGTTAATCTATGTGTTGTCTTGTTTCAGAACGCTTTCTTGGTTTTTCTGTCTTGTTTTCTCACGGAAAGCCGGAGAGATGGATACTTCCTGTTTGCAGGTTCTGGATGTTTCTCTTTGCTTCTGGCGCACAAACCTTTTTATCACTGCAGTTTAACTAATCAGAGGGCTGGTGTCAGGCAGAACTTTAACTCAAAAGACCTTATGTGGCACTGATTCTCAAATGCTCCCTTGGTGATTCAAAAAGCAACATTGTATTACACAGCTCAAAAAGTATGGTTTTCAAATTGCAGAACTCTCTCTGGTATTTCAGTTACAGCAGTTCGACTTCATTTCAGTTTTTCGTCTCCAGGGAAAAAGAAAATGTGGTTGCTTGCAATTGTGAAGACTGGTTCAATGAAGTAATTTTGTATTTCTTTGATTTTGAAGATTTGATCTAATTGAGGTGTTCATTTTGATTAAAGGAGCTGATGAGATTAAATAAAGGACAACAGTTTCACGTGGTGGGAGAGTCCATAATAGAGGGGCGTAACTTAAAATTCAAGCCAGGCCACTCAGCTGTGATGTCAGGAGTTACTTTCTTAGCACAAAGAATGGTGGGAATCTGGAATGGTTTTTGAGGGGAGATAAATTGCAAATTTCGGAGTTGAAGATTGCTAGATTGTTGTTATGCAAGTATAATAAAAATTACAGGAAAATAGAGGGTAGATCGTTTTGAGAAGTAGATCAAGTATGGTCTAACAGAATAGCAGGCTCAAAGGACTGACTGTGTTTGAATTTGCAGTCCCCAACTTACGAATGCTTGTACTTATGAACAAAGTCCCATGTAAATAATTTTAAGGATCCAACTTGCAAACATTTGCTTGTTTTCACAAATGGCTATTTCACTCTCTTCTATTTTACTGTATTGTGTTTGGATCTGTGTATAAGTTGACTTAGGAGTATATTTAGGAATAGAGCCTGTCATAACCTGGGGACTGACTATATACATTTGCCTGAAAAGATAGGCAACATTGTACTTTTCTCAACTGTCTGATGTAATTGACTTATTTTTCTGCATAAGATTCTTGTGCTCCCTGCCCCTTTCTCTGTGTTCTGAGAAAGGTGAGACTTAATAGATCTGCATTCTCTGCTGAAAGAACTGACTACCGTTTGGTGCTCCCAGAAAAGTGTCTGTTCTAGGAGTAATTCTTCAATTCATTTGTTGCAGAAAGTATTCGCTTAATGGTGGCATAGTATACAAGCTGGAAATGTAAGAATACATTATTCTGCTGTTACCAGCTTGAGGTGAGACAGCAAACATGGTTTTCACGTTGATTCCACCACACCAAATCTCCAGCTGGAGACACATCTGCCCTGCTAAGGAGAGAATCTGGATCTGCTTTGAAGCTTGCAGGGACAATTGCAAACTTAAATGTTTTACATTGGGGTGAAAGACACAGCATTCATATCGAAATTGGCTATCAGGATGATCAGTAAACCATTTTTGAAGAGTTTGTCGACTGGTTTAATACTGTATTAAATTTACAATGCTTAATGGTGTCAAACTGAAGTAGTGAGGGATTGAGTCCTCTGTCTCCTTTTGAGTTTGAGCTAGGAAGATTCACACATTAGATATATACCACCAGTTTAGCAATGATACAAAGTAAACATTGCTTTACATGAACCATAAACTGCTATGAATATGCACAATTAAAGATATTCTGCTCATTATGTTTCTTCCTTTTGAAAATTTTATGGGGTTTGAGCGCTCGGTTTCAATTTCTAAAATATTGATACTTATCTAAGTTTTTTTTGTTTCTTTCCCCTATAATGAAATTGATTGTTGGTGTTGTCCTATTCTGACACACAACAAGTAAGCTATTTATATGCAAGGCTCAGAAATTTCCTTTTAATGTTGTTGCACTTACTCTTTCGAAAAGCAGACAGCTACTGGAATGTTATGTGCTGTACCCATGTAGTCCTGCATTCTATGAATGCCTGTTTATTTAAAAAATTGGCTGATACTGCAACCTACATATAATCAAATGTCAGGAAGCAAAGTTGGTCGGCAAGTTTTATTTTTGATGTGCATTATGGCACTTCAGCGGCATTTGTCCTGAAGTTTAATTTCCTGTAGTTACAATAACGACCACTGATAATGAAATTTCTTTCTACGTAGAATCTGTTACGTGCTTGATGCTGTTAGACTTTGATTTTGTGCTTGATTGTCAAGTGTTTATGATCAGTTTAGTCTGAACACATCTGGTTTGTCAGCTTAAAATCATCAAGAAGCAGTGCCACTTTTTCTAAAACTGGACTGACTCCTCTGCAGAATTTGGGTGTGGGTTGTTGGATTGGGTGAAACAAAAGCATGAAATTGACTAATGCAAATGATCTTTTGATTTATTTGCGTGGAGAAATAACATTGCGCTTTATAAAATGTCTTTAATTCAATGTAAGTAAGTTTAAGAAAAAGTTGTAAAGCAGAACTGCATGTACTGATAGACATTGTATTTAAATGTAATTATCCAAGCATTATTTTATAGAATTCTAGTCTTTGTATTCTTAAATAATTTGTTTCATTATTTGCAATGAAAATATGAATGTTGAAATGAACTTCCTTCTATCGAAAGATTAGGAAGGCTAATGTTAATAGCCTCAAAAACAAATTGCCAGAAAAACTCTGCAGAACTGGCAGCATCTGTAGAGGTAAAGCAGATTAATGTTTCGGGTCTGGTGACCTTCTTTCAGAACTGATTTTTGGCTGGGTAAAAGTTGGTATGTATACTAAATGTGGAATAGGAGGAGGGTGAAGGAGTAAACAATAGGTGGAAATAGATCCCAGAGAGAGAGACAGGGAAAGCTGTTGGGCAAAGGAATGGGTAAAGGTCAACCTGAAAGAATCAATGGCTGCTATTTGGGACCATTAGTGGCTGACTGAGTTGTCATCATAACGGCTACTACCACAGACAAGGCCAGATGTGTAGGGATTGGTGTAAAGACATGGGAGAGGGTATGAAGGCCCTAAAATTGTTGAACTCTATATTGAGTCCAGAAGGCTGTAAGATTCCCAAGTGGAAATTGAGGTGCTCTTCTGCCAGCTTGAGCTGAGCTTTGCTAGAGCACTGCAAAAAACACGAGACAGATGTTGGCCAGGGAACACTGTTAAAGTGGCAGGCAACTGAAGCTCATGGTCATTCCTGCTGATAGAATGTAGGGCTCAGCAAAGAGGTTGCCTAGCCACGCTTTGTCTCCAGAGCGAGCAGTGGATATAGTCGACTAGATTGAGTGAAGTGCATAAATTGCTACTTCCAGGTGAAGCAGCGATTTACCTGCACTTCACTCAGTCTAGTCTAACATATTCCATGCTCACTGTAGTTTCCTAGCCAGCTACTACAAACAACCCATTGTCAGCCACTAATGGTCCCCATTGGCAGATATTTATTCTCCCAGCTGACCTTTTACCCATTCCTATGTCTGTTCAACTGTTTTTCTGTCTCTTTGGGTACCAATCATTCACTTGTCCCCACTTCTTCCCACCCCATCTTTAGCACATAAATGAACCTTTTGCTTACGACAATCAGTTCTGAAGAAGAGTTGTGGGACCCAAAGCTTTCTTTCCACAGATGCTGCCAGACCTGAGATTTTCCAGCAATTTGTTTTTATGCTGGAAATCGGATACCTGCAGTTCTTTTGATTTTTCTTTTTTTCTAATGATTATAGCCTGTTAGTAGTTGAGTCAAATTCTGCTGAAATTGAGTGATTTGGATTGTGAATCTAGAATCTAAATATTGTCCTTTTGTAAATTTTACTTGTGTGACGGACAACGCATTGAGCAAATTTGGTTTTTTTTAGAAGTTTTTAAGTTGCTGGAGTGAACAGTGTATGGTATTGTCCTTGTGTAGTCAGAGGCAAAAATAATAATGCTTATTCTAGCGAGAATAAATAACTGTTCATTTACAATCCATAAATAAAGTTATTTAACTTGCTGCTATGGTTGTACTGGTTGTTGTAAATTAGCTTAGTCAAGGAGGGGGTGACACAGGAACACAAGTCAGTTTTTTTCAAGCCCTGAAACCTGTCCCGTCATTCACTTAAATGATGACTGATCTGCACCCTGACTCCACTTACCCACATTAGTTCCTTTTTCCCTTGTAATCCTTGCCTAGCAAACATCTTGATCTATGTCTTGAAAATTTCACTCAGCAGTCACAACCTTTTAGGAAAATGAGTTCCAGATAAAATCCTTTTGTCACAATCCTTTCTGGGATAAAGTTCCTCTTGATTTACACTTACACACACACACACCACACACACACACACACACCTCTTCTCCCCCCACCCCCCCCGGCAACTGCCATGAGTACTGTTCCACTCTTCAAATCTGCCATGGTCATGGCTTTCTTCAAAGCAAAGCAAGCATTCTCCTCTATTCTTGCAAATAACTGACCATGCTGGAAGAATTTAACCAATCAGTTTTGTGCCCCTGCTACAGAAGAAAAACTGCTCTTAACAATGTCACCTATAACATTGAGAGACTGGCAATGGTACACAGTCCCTCTTTGTTGTTCTTGGCCTGTCTGCAGCCATCCAGGAGACTAACTGCACCATTCTCTAATGCAACTCCAGTATTGGCAGCTGGGTGGGATTGCACTTGTTTTATTCTACTCTTATCACATAATTATTGCCAGAGTGCCTCTTGTAGTGGTTTTTTTTCCCCTGCTCCTGTTATGTTGTCTCTCCATTCCCCCAGGATGCTATCCTTGGCCCTTGCTCTTTCTCATCTGCTCGCTGCCTCCTTACAGCATCAGAAAGTACAGCTTCAGTTTCCACATATACACTGGTACCCAGAATTCCTCATCCCACTACTGTACTGCACTTAATAATGACTTGGACAATAGGATGCAAAGCCACCCATCTGAAATTTGCTAATGACCTAGAGATAGGCAGCATTGTAAGCAGTGTGGTTGGAAGTATTAGGTTACAGAAGTATTGATGGATTATATAGGCAAATCTCTGGTAAATTGATTTCAATGTAGACAAGTGAGTTATGCAATCATCCAAAAATGGATGATAAAGATATTTTTAGTTGGTGAAAAACTAGAAACAGTGGTGGTTCAAACAGACTTTGTCCAGGTCCAGTGATCATTAAAACGTCCTGAATAGGTACAGAAAATAGTAAGACTAACGGAATGCTGGTCCTTCTATCCAGAGGTGTAGAATACAAGTAGGAACCTTGCCACTGCAGTACAAAACTGGTTTAACCACTTCTGGAGTACAATTCTGGTAGTTTAGGAAGAATATATTCACTTTGAATCAAGTTATGCAATGGTTTACCAGAAATCAAAGGGTTAAATTACGAGGAAAGATTATGCAAATTAGTGCTTTAGTTCCTGGAATTCCGAAGGAAACATGGAAAGTAAATCAAATAGATAAAGGAATTATTGCCATTGTTCAGGGAATGTAAGATGAGAAAGCATTATGTAAAAATTTAAAGCCAGATTATTCAGTCATGAAGTTAAGAAATGTGTGTACACAAAGGGAGGTAAAGTTTGGAACATTCAAGGCAATTAATTCTAGATCAGTTGTAAATTGTAGTTCTAAGATTTGATTTTTGTTATGTATAAGTATTGAGAGGTATGGGACAAAGGTAGATTAATATGTGGAGTCAAATTGTTTATCAGCCATGATGTTTCAGAAAGGCAGAACAGGCCTTTATGGCTAAATGGGCTGTTTCTGTTTCATATGATCTTTTAAATTGTCACACTACTTGTCCAACATCCAATGAAGAATAGATAGAAACTTCCTTCTGTGACAATGCTATCACTTGGAGATTTTGTCCTGGTTTTATTTTTGGTTTGGAGTGGTTATAAGGCAGAGGTGCTAAGCATTCTACCAGAACCACGAGAGTGAACAATGTGTCAGGCCTATTGGTTTTTTTTTTAAAAAAGTTGGAACAATGGGAGCGGCCTGAATGGGTGTGTCCCGCTCTCTCAGACCAGGCCTTCTAATTGTTTTTTAGCTTTAGCAGTCAGAAGTTGTTCGGTGTCTGAGTTGGAACTTCAGTGAATGATTCCTAGCTGCTACTTTCTCTGAAATCTCTCTTGATGATGTTTCCTCCTGGATTGGAGAACTGCATGTACGAATCTGTGTCTGAATTTGGCTTTTTGTTAAGGGGTATGTTTATGGGATGTTAACAGTTAATTAGCAATAGTTAATGTATCATTATTTGATTTAAGTTATTCTAAATTTGTCTTTCTTTTGTATTTTAACTACAGTGTTGAAGTAAATTGTGCTTAATGTCAAGTAGTTTGACCAGTTGCATCACATCTGGAACACGCACTTCACTTTTTAAAAATAAGAAAAAGTTAGGGTCTGGATCACCTTTAAAATATTTTGAGGGGGTCTGGTCTGGTCCATAACACTTGAACTAAATATTATGAAGACAACAACAATGTTTCCAGCTGGTGCCAGAAACATGAATCAATGACGCTGACCCACTCTGAGACAGTTGTCCTGGGTGAAGATGGGCTGTTACAACCTTACTGTCAGATTTGATGACCTTCTAAGCTATAACTGTGCTGTAACTATGAATGCAGTTTCCACCTCTCTAACATTATCTCATTCTAATCCTGTCTCGGCTCATGGGCTACTAAAATATTTTATTTCTCACCTTTGTCACCTTTTAGACCTGACTCTCTCAATAGATTCTTAATAGTGTGCCATTTTCCACCTCTATAAAGTCCAGGCAATTCCAAGCTCTGCTGCCTGTGTCCCAACTCTCAGTAAATCCTTTGTGCTTGCTGGTCTTCATTGTATCAATCTTGGAATCTCATCCCTGTTTCAAATCCTTCCTTGACTGAGTCCACAGATATCTCTGTAACCTCATCCAGCCATGACCTGTCTGAAATATCTATATTCTTTTAATTTTGGTCTCCTTAGCAATTCCAGTTTTCATCATTCCACTCTGCTTTCAGTTCTGATCTCAAGCACAGCACTTTCATTTCCCGCTGCCTCTCTTCCCTTCTTTAAGACACCTTTAAACCCATCTTTTTAACCAAGTCTCATTTGCTAACACCTCCTCGCATGCCTCTGTGTCATTTTGCTTGATACCACTCCTGACCTTTTACTGAATTAAAAGAAGAATATAATGAAAGTTATTGCTGTCACCTTTGATGAAGAACAGTAATTGCTTCATTGTGCTGATTATTGAGGCTGTAGTTGCTGCCATATCAGTTCTCCTGTGTTTAGGTGAGATGAGACTGTTATAAGTGAATTTTGAATGAAATATGAATCCACAGGACAGTTCATAGTGATATGTCCTTCCCACCTCTTGTCTTTCACTAGCTGTATCTGTTTCTTTGTCTATCTTCCTGTTTGAGTTTAGTTCTGTTTTATGTACAAAGATAAATTATAAGTTGCAAGAGAAAGACCTGACTCTGCCCCTGCCTTTCTCAAGGCTTGGTGAGATATACTTGTATTCCTGGTAAAGCCTTACAGGTCTATAGGACTGCTCTCTCATTAGAGAGAGAAAGTGAGTCACTGGTGGTGGTTAAATCTGAGGATCACCGCCCCTCAGGTGAGGGGAGAGGTTGAGAAGGAGAGTCCTTTATGGCAATCCCAGCCACGGTGGGAAACAAACCCATGCTGTTGCCATTACTCTACATTGCAAACAAGCTAAGAGGAAGAGTAATGAAGATAACTGCAGGAGTCCGTCGGTTTTTAAGGGATATTGATCTACAACCTGTCCCCAGAAATGAAAGCAGGGAAGCAAAGAGTCCGATGAATTAGGTGAAGTTGAGAAAGGATGGAAATCGAGAAGCAAAACTGACATTTTTCCAGCTCCAGATGAGAGCGGGAAGCAGCACTGATGACATCATTGGTGTATTGTTGGAAAAGTTGTGGGTGTGGGAGTAAGACAAGGAATATTGCGCATAAGCTTGAGAGACCTGGGAAGGCGTGGGGCATCCAGGTACATGACTATATCTTTGACTTGTGGAAAATGAGATGAATTCAAAGAAAAGTGGCTCAAAATGAGAACTAGTTCAGTCAGGCAAAGAAGGGTGTTGGTGGATGGAGACTGTGTTCTGGCCACACGCTTTCAGGAAGAAGTGGAGAACCGTCAGACCATCCTGATAGGGGAGGTGCATATTGGGGAATTTTATGTTCACTTGTTGAAATTCCACTTTATTGATATTCTTAAAGAGGCTATCATTGAAAGTTAAACTTTGTAATTAAATCGTACTTAGAAAAGAGCAACAAAATCCCCTCCAGGCAATATAGTTCAATTTTGAGTTGATCAACTTCAATGAAATACTGCAGGCGTTTTCAGAAATCCTGTATGTCTTGGTGTAAAGCATCTTAAAAACATGAAAGTAGAACAGGACTGAGTAAGCACACACTGACGTAAGGCAATGATAAGGTTGTGTTGCTGTTTAAGTGTCTTGCATGGAAGACAGTGGGCAGGTTCTAACGCCTAAAACTATGATTTTAACACAATGACCAGTTGTAATTAAAAGTATTCTTTTAAAACTGTGTAAGTGACAATTCTGTGGCAGTAATTTTTCTGCAAAGTGCTAAGAACAACAATATAACTAGATCTGTCTGCAAACTCTTCCACTGCGAACTCTTGCATGACATTTGGAAGAAATTATCATTTTGTATTGATATTTGACATTGATTCCAGAAACCACTTCCATCCAGGACTAGATGGTGTGGATTTAGGCTAGATATTGATGTGAAGAATGCATGTTTGAAACCATTTCTGGTGATTTGAAAGCCACCTTTGACGCTTGGCTGTTCAAGTCCTGCAAAATGAGCTTTCATCTCGTTAAGTACCTTCAGCATTTCATGTCCCAATTCAGTACCAATTGGCAAAACAATTTCCACTTATTCCCAGAGATGATCAGACACTGAGTGCCGAGAATGATAAATGTTCTCTTCTATCATGAAGCACAAAAGCCAGTAACAAATCAACTAATCCAGTGTTCTTCTAGCAGACTTCTCTCCTTCCACCGTATAAATTTGAGCTCGTTGTAGTCTCTGCTGCTCACGTTTCTAACTTGTGCGAATGCTGATTGAGTACAGCATAGATAGGCAATGAGCTACACTGAAGTCAAGTCCATGAATGCCTCCATTTTAAAATTCTGATGCATTCAAGTTCTTCCCTGGCCTTTGACTTTCCAGTTTCTGTAAACTCTTCTAACCCCACTTTCCTCCAGAAGCTGCTTCTTTGGCTCTCGCTTCCTTTTCACGACTGTTGGTGACATACCTTCAACCTCGGGCCTTAAACGTGCTCAAACTCCTGTCCAAAATTTCTCTACCTTTCCTTTTAAGATCCTGCTTAAAACTTGCGTCTGGTCAATCATTTGGTCATTTGTTTGATTATCTCATCCATTAGCTATTTGGAAATTTCAACGCACGGGTGGTATATGATTCCAAGTATTGCCCATTTAAGTTTACTTTCTATTGAAGTTCTTTGCAAGATCAAATGTAAGTCAAAGACCTGGCCACAATTTAATGTATGATGCCACGAAAGAATTTCAAATAAGTTTGAAATAGATTTGAATGCAGATCCAAGAAGTGAAATGTCCATTTTCTATACTGTTGTTCAAATGAGTGCTTCATTTAATTCTCAGCTGCAGTACTTTTCATTTTGCCTAATAAATATGAATAATTTTAATGCAACGTCGTAACTATGCCATGATGTTGATCGTTGATTCCTTCAGTAGTCTGTCTTAATTATTCAGTTGTGAATCCATGATGTCGTCTAACTTATTTTAACAATGCAAGCATTAATTCGAAGTCCTTTTGCAGTATGCACTGTTTGAGTAAAAGGAATTATGCTTAAATGTACTTAAAAAAAAAAAAAAAAAAAATTCCTCTTGCTATTAATTTTTTGAAGAAAAATTAAAAGGTGCAGCTTATATTTTAAAAAAAAGTACAAGTTACCATGAGTAAAGAAGGCCGTTTTACTCAAGTGTCGAAACTAATTGGATTGCGCATAGCAGGACTTTTCTCTGATGTGTTATTTCTCTGATGTTTTGTAAAACTCCCTTTTTGCGAAAATAAAATCTAAATACATGTAAAAATACAATATAAGGAAAATGCAAAAAAAGTCATTAAGAAGATCTTGACACTCGGTCATGGTTCTAGCAGTATGTACAGTTTTTTTTTGTTTTTCCTAACTCCTACATAAAGTATTGACTGGACAGAAATGTAATATTTAAAAAATTTATGAATTGAAATAATTAACTGTAAATTGGTGACTTTTATCCTTACCCTTTACCATAATGCTGTTTAAATATAGGAATCAAGGACGTCAAGCGATTAATTTTTCAGTAGACTAGCCAACAGTATTTGGTGCGAAGCCTTCTGATAAGACTTTAGAGTACAGTGGTAGCTGTGAAAATTTGTTGTCTTACAATTATTTCTAAAAAACTTTTTTGTTTTCTCTGCTTTAGGCGTTCAGCTAAGCGTCTGTGGAAACGAGCAAAGTAAGCTCCTATTTCATGGTACTGTATTCTGAAACTTTGCTTCTGACTCTGATAACTGGGTAGTGGGTATCTGTCTACTGCCATTCCAACTAACAGTCTGTGAAACTTTTGGTCTAGCAAATACTACTTCAGCGTTACAAATATTTTGGCACTTTTCTACAATGTGCTGACGTACATTGTGATTGTCAGGACTTCAGTGCAAAGTGCAAGTCAGTCACTATCTATCTTCCTGACATGAGATTTATGTGAAATTGTGTACCAGTAACTGTTGGAACTTTTGTCCTTTTGTTGGGTTTCTTGGCAGATGGAGATTATTAGCATTTACTTCTGAAATGCATAATTTTCAGTGTTTATCAGGACTGAAACAAAGGAACGTTAGTTTTGCAACAATAGAACCATGGATTATTCTACACAAAATCTGTTGATGGAAGAATTCTGTGGTTTTCAAAGGCATCAAGGCCTAACCATTCAACAGTAGACTTATCAATGTTCCAGCATAATTAATTTGTTTCATTTCGCAATGTTCACAAATAAGCAATCTGGACGGAAACCACCCAAGGTTTAATGAGACCACACCCGATCCAAGCGATCAGATGTGTAACCAAGTTTAAGTCAATGGAAAGGGCAGAAATTAATGTTGTGATATCTTTAGACCTATGTATAATTACAAATTAACATTGAGATGTAAGCTTGGCACAAACAGTTAATTGGCCCAGAAGATTATGAAATTTAGGATGTCAGCTAATGAGTGTAACATTCTGCCAAAATAATCTTACAATTTACACTTTGCCTATCAGAACAAGCCAGCCCCTGCCACAACCCTGTTATCAAATTGAAATGTTTCTGTTATACTTAAAGTGTGTATTGAGAGGAATAGGACGTGGTGGTGGTGGTGGTGGTGCTCCTCTCTGATCTGTTAACCAATAGCAAGCATATTTCTTCTGCACTTTTTAAAAAGTTATCATCTTTCAGGCTTGTTCGGTTTTCCATTTATTTTTATGGTTTTTATTATAAATGGAAGCCACATTAAAAGTTGAGAAACTTTCCCAATTTTTGATTCCTAAGCATGCTATGCATGATGTGTTTGAATGTTAGCTAAATGCATTGAAACTTCCATCTATTCTTTGTGTATGAAAATTTATAGTTTTGGTTTAGTGCTTTGGCTGATTTTTAACTGTTTTCCTTGATTTGCATGAGCTCAGGCATATTCTGATATTATTGGGGAAAATAATTGTCACTGTTTTTGTTTATTCATGGGATATGGTTAATTGCTTGCAAGGCCACGTTTGTTGCACGTGCCTTGAGAAGATGGAGGTTGTGAACCACGTAGTCCAGCTACAGTAATGTCTGGAATGTAGTTCTCCAATTTTGATCCAGTGACTATCCAAGAAAGGCAACATAGTTCCAGATGGTGATGTGTGCAGGGGAATTTGCAAGTAGTAGCGTTCCCGTGCAATGGCTGCCTTTGTCCTTCTAATTGATAGTGGTTGTGGAGTTGTAAAGTGCTATCAAAGCAGCGTTGGTTGAGTTGCTGTGGTGTGTCTTGCAAATATTCCACACTGCTGCTGTGCTTCGGTTGACGTATGCAATGCTAATCAAGAGGATAGCTTTACCCACAAGTTAAGGCAAAATATGCAGATTCTGGAAATCTGAATCAAGCGCAGAATGTTGGAGAAAGTCAGCAGATCTGTAAGCAGCCGTGGAGAGAAAATGAGAGTTAACATTGAGTCTGGTATGCTTCCTCTTCTGAAGAAGAGATTTACCAGTCTTGAAATGTTAATTCTGTTTTTCTGTCCAGATAAACTGCCAGACCTGCATAGTTTTTCCAACATTCTGTTTGTGACTGCTTTTAACGTGTATTGTTGAGTGATGGAGCTACAGTCAACCAGGCAAGTGGAAAGCACTCCATCATACTTGGAATTTGGGCCTTGTGAAAGGTGGACAGTTCTGGCAGTCAGGAGGTGAGATACACAGCAGAAGGAGACGATTCAGCCTCAGCCTATCAAGTCTGCTCCACCATTCAGTGAGATCTTAGATGATCTGATCATCCTCAACTCCACTTAGCTGCCTTTTTCCCCATAATCCTTGATTCCCTAACTGATTCAAGGCTGAGATAAACATATTTTTAATATCCTTATTGACACAGCCTCAATAGCTCTCTGTGGAATTCTTTAGCACAGATTCACAACCCTCTGAGAGAAGAAATTCCTCCAATCTCTGTCTTGAATATACTACGCCTTAAACTGATATTTTACCCTTTGGTTGTGACCCTCCCACAAGAGGAAAACAGCATTTCTGTATCAATGCTGTCGAGTCCTCTAAGAATCTTACATGTTTTAATGAGATCACTTCTCATCCTTCTTTATTCCAACAAGTACAGGCCCAATTGACTCAACCTCTTTTTGTAAGTCAATCTCTCCTTACCTGGTGTCAGCCTAATGAACCTTCCTTGTACTGCCTGCAGTATCCTTATACTTCCCCTTTGATAAGGGGCCCAAAACTGTTCAGTATTCCGGCTGCATCTGAGTAGTGCCTTGTACGCTTTCAGCAAAACCTCCCGATTTTTATATTCCATGCACTTTGAATTAAAGGCACACGTTCCATTTTGCTTCTTATTACCCGTTGAACTTGAATGCTAGCTTTTTGTGATCCGTGTGTGAGAACTCCCACATTTCAGATCTGTAGCTTTTCCCAGTCTTTCTCCATTTAAATAATGTTCAGCTCTTCTATTCTTCCTATCAAAGTGCATAACTTCACATTTTCTCACATTGTATTCCATCTGCCAAGTTTTGCTCACTCACTTAACCTGTTTATAATCCCTCTGCAGACTGTCATTCTCCTCACTTGCCTTCCCGCCTATTTTTGTCATTGACGAACTTGGCAGTACATTGACTTTCCTCATCCAAGCTGCTAATATGTATTTTAAATAATTATGGCACCAGCATTCATTCCTGAGACACACAACTTGTTACAGGTCGCCATCCTGAAAGTGCCCCCTTAACCTAATTTTGACTTCTGTTAGTTAGCCAATCCTCCTTTCCATGCTAATATACAACGTCCAACTTGTGGGCCCTTAGCTTGGTAAGTAGCTGAACGTGTGGTAGCCTGTCAAACGTCTTCTGAAAACCCAAGGATATTATATCCACTGTTTTTCCCCTTTATCCTGCTTGTTAGCTCAAAGAATTCCAATCAATTTGTTCGGCATGATTTCCCCTTTGTGAAGCCATGCTAATTCTGTGTGATCTTATTGTGCATTTCTACATACTCTTGTTGTTTCATCTTTTATAGTAGACTCTAACGTTTTGCTAATCTAAGATGTTAAGCTAACTGGCCTATGGTTTTTCTGTCTTAACACCGTTAGTCAAAAATGAGATGTTGGCAGTTTTCCAATCCTCTGGATCTTTTCCAAAATTTGAGGATTCCTGGAAGAATACTATGGTACATCTGTGTCGCTACTTCTCTTAATATGCTAGGATGCATCTTATCCGGTCTAGGGCTTTTTTAGCTCCAATAACTTCCCTAGCAGTTTTTCTCTAGTAATAATTACCATATTTATTTTCTGTCCTTTTTCCCCTTGAATACTTAGGAATTTTGGAATGCTTTAGTGCCTTCAACTGTGAATACTGATGCAAAGTATTTATTTAATTCCTCTGCTATTTCGTGTTTCCCTATTATTTCCTAAACCTCATTTTCTAAGAGGTTCATTTGACTTCTCTTTATCCCTTCATTATGTTGTCATTTTGGTTTTTAAAATTTCCCAATTCTCTGGCTTACGATTAATATTTCCACATTATATGTTTTCTCTTTTAATCTGCCTGAGAACTAAGTCTCTAACCTGCTGTTGTACCCTCAGTATTGAAACAACTGGTTCAGTTCAGTTTCTGGACAATTGTTAACACCCAGAATATTGGTAGTGGGGGATTCGGTAATGGCAATACCTTTGAACATCAAGGGCAGATGATTTGGGTCCCTTTTTGTTGCATTTTTGGTGCAGATGTTACTTGCCACTTAACAATAGCTCAAATATGAATAGGTTTTGCTGTCTTTCTGAGGATTTGCGAATGGTGCTGAATACTGCAATCACGGGCAAACGTCCCTCCTCCTGACTTTTCATGGAGAGAAGATCTTTGAAGGAACTGAAGGCAGTTAGACTTAGGACTTGTTAAGAAACACCTGCAGTGCTGTCCTGGGTTTGAGATGATTGGCCTCCAACAAGCACAGTGATCTTCCTTTGTTCTAGGTGTAACTGCAGCCAGTGGAGAATCCACCTCCTATTGTACAGGTGGATGTGGTGCCACACTATCAAATGTAGCCTTGAAGTCAAGGGAAGTCACTGTACCCTCTTGATTTCAGCTATTGTGTCCATGCTTGGACAAAGACTGTGATAAGGTCAGGAGCCCTGACTGTGATTGTATGTGGTAGTATTGCAAAGCTTTGATCTGAGCATCTGCAGGTTCAGGAACAGCTTCTTCCCACTTTCAGACTGATGAATGCCCTCTCTAGCCTCAAATAATGCTGATCTTGCTAATGTTGATCTCGCCTAGTGCACACCCTGTGCAATGTAACCTGTATGCCTCTAAGTCTTTTTGATCTGTACATCCTTTGCTTGCTATGATCTGTCTGTACCACTCCGAAACAAAGCTTTTCACTGTATTTTGGTACACGTGACAATAATAAATTAATCAGTCAATCAATCAATCAATCCATTAGTTGTGGGATCAGTTGGCTTCATTCTTTGCTGTTTGACACGTTTGTAGCCTCTGGGTTGTAGTTTCTCTCGGTAGACACCTCAATTTTAGCTACGCCGTGTGCAACTTCTGGTAAGTCCTCCTGTGCAGTTCGTTGAGCCAGGTTTGATCGTAGATTATGGAGGATATGAGGCTGTGAGGTTTATATTGTGGCTGAATGCAATTCTGCTGCTGATTTAACCCACTGTGCCTCCCATTTGGCTTCCCAAGAACTGAGAGATGGTCAGTCCTACCTATAATATGTATCTGTGTCAGGCAGATTAGTGAAAGTGAGGTACTTGGGTACCCTCACCATCTGTCCAAGGCCCAACCTGGGAGGACTTGGCCAGCTTCATTATTGTGATGCTACTGGGTTTGCAATTGAAACTATTCATTACTACATTAGCTTTGCCATAACCTTACGTGCATAAGGAGAATTGTTTAAAAATTTGAAGTGTTCATATCATAGCATAGTAGCTTGATTTTAGAAATGTCGACCAGTGATTTTCAACTGATGTGCCATGGCACAAGTGACACCAGGTGCCCCTGTCAGCTGTGAATGCACAAGCCTCCAGCGGATTAGATTTCCAATATTGAATAGGTACTGAGATTTGGCACCGCACATGCATGAGCATTCGTCATGAAGCTGAAGATTGGAAAAGCAGCTGACTGTCTGGTACATGACTATCTGATGATCTCTGACCATGACTTTACTGTATTCTTGCCATTTGAGACAACATACCTCTGCGAGCTAGCATTTTCAATACAGCATATATGGAAACGACAGGAGGGTGTGCTTGTCAATGGAGCAAGATTTGCACGTGGCCGTCTTTTCAGTCACTACCTGGATCAAAAGACTCCGCACCCACTGGCAGGCCCAGGTTTCCCACTAAACTGGTAAATTGCAGTTTACTTTGTTTTGTCCTGAACCTTTGTTTGTGAATAACTGGAAATATTTGAGCTGAGCATATCTTGGAAATGTCTGTACTCACTGAGGTGTATTTTTGCCAGAGAATTTGAGACATTAATGCTATTAATTCTTCTTTAGCTCATTGCATGTACTGGGTTGCTAACGTCTCTTGAAAGGCCATGACTATATAAAGTGCACGCAAATGTGACATTTACGAGTCATCAATTCAGCTTAAAAATAAAATGTGGATGTGCCATGGAATCGTTTGTCTCATTGAAGTGTGCATTGGTATTGAAACGATTGGGAGCCACTGATGTAGACTAGTCTGTTCCGAGTGAGCCAGTGTTTACTTGGGAGACGTCTAACATTTATGGTAATCGCTGGTGAAGGTTTCTGTTCCTGCTGTTTTTGTTGTTCTTTGTTTTCGCAGTAAAACTAGGTTGGAAAGGGTTGTACTCTGATGTTGGAGGTGATGACTCGAGGCTAGCTAAAATTTGTGCATCATGTTGGCTACTGTACTGCCTAAACTTCAGACAGCAGTTTTTTATGAATCACTGGTAAATGGGTGTTGGCAGGCTCTGTGCAGGGCACTGGTGGCATGCAATCAAGTTTTTTCTGAATTCTTTCTTTGCATGACATTTGACTTGCACTAATGTAGGTCAATTTATGCCTATATACTGTGTTATAACTTCTAAACTAGTACAGTATCAGAAAAAAGTACTTGACCAGTAGTAACTCCAGTGATGATTCTGTCAAACTTTGATCTGAATGTTATGCCTGGCCAATGGATTACTGCAGTTCACAGAAAATGATTGGTTATTCAGACCAGTGATGAAAACTTCGCCTTCAAGGAAAACTAGTATGGCTAAAATGTCTTAACAATAATCTGTTAAACCATGACATAAATGCATAGATAGCCACCCCCAAGCCTGCTGCACCATTCAGTCACTTCACTGATGAAGGAGCAGTGCTCCAAAAGCTTGTAATTTCAAATAAACCAGTTGGATTGTAACCTGGTGTCGTATGACTTCTGACTTTGTCCACCATTGAATCAGGCCATGACTTGAACAGGTTGTGGCCTCACTTCCACTTTAGTGCTATGACCACTTTGCACATCAAAAATCTGCCTCACTGTTTTGAATATATGTCCAAGACCCAGCCTCCCTTGATCTTTGGGATAGAAAACTGCACAGGTTAGTGATCCCTAAGAGAAGAAATTCCTCTTTGTCTCCATCTTCAGTACAAAACCTCTTTTCACAAACATCAACCCTTAGTTTTAGATTCTCCTCATGAGATGAAATATCCTCTGAGCATGTACTTTATCAAGTCCCCATTGAATCTTTTATTCCAAAGGGGTAATCTAGCATTTTTCTGAACTCCAATGTGTATAGCCCTAACTGCTCAACCTTTCTCTCAGAGAACCCCTTCGTCCCAGGAATGAAACTCGTGAACCATTTGAACTGTCTCCAGTTTTGGTTTATTATTTCCTTAACTACGGAGACCACAACTATATACACGCTACTGATGTGGTCTCATGAGAGACCACTTGTAGCAAAATCTCATGCTTGTATATTCCATTCCCCCTTGTAAGAAAGAGGAATGATATTGCACTCAAAACCTTAACTCTGCTTCCAGACCTGCTGAGGTATTCCAGTATTTTGCATTTATTTGGGATTTGAATCATTGTGCTTAAAATAAGTCAGCTGAGTTTGTAATCTTTTTGTAGTATCTTGATATCTACTTAGTGAATATATCAGCTACACAGGTTGAGTACCAAGAACAGTCAAGAGCAGTATATCTGTGGTCCTTCCAATCTTGCTAATGCTTAGAATATTTTTATGGCTCCGTGGAAGGACATGTAAGACAATGGGAATAAGTTTATCTTCGGAGGATTTCAAGGTCGGTGCCACCATTTGAGTTCAAGTAACTGGAGTTCATTGATTGTGGTGGCCACTTGAAGTATCATTGACAATTTGTTCTTTTCATAATTGTGGTGCTATTAAGGAAGGTGAAGTTTCCGTAGTCCAAGAGGATTATAAAGCTGCTGTCTCATGAGAGAAAGATGACTGGTGGTGGTTTAACCTGAGCGTCACCACACAAGGGGGCAGTTGTAAAGATGGGACCATGATGGTGACCTCAGCTGATATGGGAATTGAACCTATGCTGTTGGCATCACTCTGCAACCTAAGCCAGCAGTATATCTAGCTGAGCTAAGCAGACCTTGACCCACCCTAATCTGTGGCACCTGTGGTAATTTTTGACATAATCCATAATGTGGGATTGACTCTTCTCCTCTTCGATAGATGTGAGAAGTTTATCTTAAATAGTCGGAATTGTTTCTGTTTGTTTAAACTGCAGAGTCTGGTATATCAGTGTATTTAACTATAGCACACCAGGATAGCAACAGTTAGTGAAAGGTGAGTCTGGAAAAATGACATGAAAGCGTCTTGTTGCTGGCAAGTCTGGGGTTAATCACACCATATTACCATAATAACAATTAATACAAGTACAGCTTGGTTTTCTGTATCTAGTGCACCACTTCAAAATATGGCATTCCTTGTCCGATTTGTTCTTTTTCTAGAGATTAATTGTGCTGTAGATGAAGTTCATACGTTGCATTGGCAAGTTTAAATAAAGTTTGTCATTAGCTATCGGTGATGTTCGTATTGTTCTGTTGGTGGTTCACATGGAAAAATCTATGACCCAGTCCTTAATGTCATTAGTTTGGCACAGATTTAATTATCCGTAGTTACAGATTTGTTGCTACCCAATAGGCAGATCGTGTTCTGGATTAGTAATTTTAATTGAGCAGAATTCTTTTGATTTCGGTACCAAGGTTAGGTTTAGCTCGTGTTCTGCTTCAACTAATCCCAAGAAGAATTTCCAGTGAGAGAAATGCTTTGGGATTGTTGTGGCTCTTGACCTGTCATACATTCATGTAGCATTGCTTATACTATTTTAGCTGTCAGCAAAATCATAGTTTAAAAATGTAGCCACTACTTAATTTTTACTGAGCAAATGTATTATTTGGTAATTTTATAGATATATTCTGATCAACCTGTCCAGAGTTACTACATACCTCTGGAGCAGTGGGACTTGAATCTGGGCCTCCTGACCCAGAGGTAGGGACACCAAGCCTACAATACAAGGACCCGTTCACTTTTTTTTGCATTAATTCTGTCCAAGCAAGGATTATGTAATCACTATAGTACTCATGACCTACAATGCTAAATGTCTAACTTTACCCAGATTCAACATATATAATGTACGTCCCTTTCAGAACTCCTGCAGTACCATCTTCAATTTAACATGCAATAGTAAACAAAACGTTTACATAACTCTGCCCTTGTTTTTATTCTTTTTGTGATGTGGACATTTTGGCTGGGCCAACATTTATTCCCCAACCCAAGGTGGTGGTGAACTACTGCAATTGTTTGTAGGTAGACTGATAATGCCATTGGGAAAGGAGTTCTAGGATTTTGGCAAAGCGACAGAGGAATGATATATTTTCAAGTCAGGACAGAGTGACTTTTATAAGAATTTGCAGGTGTTTTGTCTTCCATGTATCTGCTGCTTTTGCTTCCTCGATGATGGTAGTCATTGGTTTCCAAGATGCTGTCTAAGGAACCTTGGTGAATTTCCACGGTGTGTTTTGTAGATGGTGCTTACTGCTTATCGTGAGGTCGGTGGTGGAGGGACTGAATGTTTCTGGATATAGTGCCAGTCAAGCAGGTCACTTTGTCCTGAGTGGTCCCAAACATCTTGAGTCTCGGAGGTTCGCTCAAACAGATAAGTGGGGGAGTATTTCAATGCAGTCTTGACTTGTGCTTGTAGATAGTGGACAGGATTTGGGGAATGGAGAAGCAAGTTATTCATTACAGGGTACCAAGCCTCTGACCTGCTGTTGTAGCTACAGTATTTATGTGGCTCATCCAGTTTGGTTTCTAAACAGTGGTAATCTCCAGGATATTAATATTGGGAATTTGATGAATGTCAAAGGGTGATGATTAGATTCTGGAGATGATCATTGCCACCAACTGCCAGGCACAAGCATGACTTTCCAAATATCAACCGAATCCTGGATATTCATTTTTGAACGCGAGCTGCTTCTGTCATTAGTGAACATCCGAACTTCTGACCTTTATGGAGGGAAGGTCATTGAAGCAGCTGAAGATGGTTAGGCGAAGACTCTACCTGCAGAGACATCCTGGAGCTGAGATTACTGACCTCCAACAATCAGTACCATTTTCCTTTGCGCCATGTATGACTCCAACCAGTGGAGAGGTTTCCCTCTGATTTCCCATTAACTGCAGTTTTGCTAGGACTCCTTGATGTCACACTCAGTCAAGTGTGAGCTTGATGTCAAGGGCAGTCATTCACACTGCCTCTAGAATTCAGCTGATTTGTCCATGTTTGGACCAAGACTGTAATGAGGTCAAGAGCTGTACAGCCCTGGAGAAACCTGAGAACAAGTATCAGTGAGCAGGTTATTGCTAAGAAAATGCTGTTTTATTGCAATGATGACCCCTGTCCATTACTTCACTGAGAATAGACGGCAATCAGCAAATTTTCTTTGCTGTGTTTGACCTGATGCCATGGGACTTCGTGGGGTCTGGAGTAATTGTGGAGGGCTCCCAGGGCAGTTCCTTCCCAAATGTATACCACCGTGCTGCCACCTCTGGATATGTTTGTTCTGTAAGTGGGATAGGGCATAATTAAAAGGTGGTGGTATCTGGGACTGTATGTGTGTGTGTGTGTGTGTGTGTGTGTGTGTGTATTTTCTAATCTACTTCAGAGATTAACTTTTGTTACACACCTTTAGAGCAGATGGGACGATAACTCAGACCTCATTGCTCATAGGGACAGTAGCATTGCACAACAAGAACCCTTGATGGACATTGTGTATGGTAGCTAGTCTAATCACTAACAGGTTGAGCAGCTAGTCATTTTTAAATTTTGAGAATGATCCGTGCTGTGTTTCACAGTCTTGCGTTTCCTCCTTCAAGCTGTTGGATAAAATTATAAAGACAGATGACCGCATCGTTGTGACTACATCAGAACAGTTTGTTTCTTTAAGGTTCCAATTTTATCTTTATGGCACATCTTTGATAACCTTGCAACTACAAAGCTACCATTGGATCATTCTGCTTGCTTCCAAGCATTGTTTTATTTGTGTAATTTCAACAATTATTTCCTCAAATCTTCTCTCGGTTTGAATCTTCCTGAAACTGTCCAGTTACCTTGAATAAGGTCTTTACTTTGTCTTGGTTTCACAGTGGAGGACACTGAAACCGTCCCAATAGTAACAGGTAGTGCAAAGATTATAGAAAACAAGGAACTTAAAACAATCGTGATCACTAGGGAAAAGATACAGAGCAAACTAAAGGGATTAAAAGCAGACAAGTTCCCAGGTCCTGTTGGCCAACGTACTAGGGTCTTAAAGGAAATGGCAGTGGCGATGGCAAATCCATTGTTTATAACGTTGTGAAATTTCTTGGATTCTGGAAAGTTCCAGGGTTTTGGAACTCTGGGGGGTTGGGGTCGGTCCTGTAGATCTGGTTTTCTAGAAAGAATTTGATAAGGAGCCACACAAAGTTAATATACTTTGTACTTTAACTCTAAAGTCAGATACTTTAGAGACTTTTAAGCGACTCTTGGATAGGCTCCTGGAGGATAGTAAAATGTAGGGTATGCAGGGTAGATTGATCTTAGTAGGTCGGTACAACATCGTGGGCTGAAGGGCCTGCACTATGCTGTACTGTTCTATGTTCTATATAAGGTAAAATCACATTGGATTGGGGTAATGTATTAGCTTGGATAGATGACATAACAAGGTGTAGAGCTGGATGAACACAGCAGGCCAAGCAGCATCAGAGGAGCAGGAAGGCTGACGTTTCGGGCCTAGACCCTTCTTCAGATTGTGTTCTGTTGGCTGGCCAGAGTTGGGATAGAAGGGTCTTTTTCTGGTTGGCAAACTGTAATTAGTGGGGTGCCATAGGTTTGTTCCTTGGGCCTCAACTATTTAAAATCTATATTAATGATGTGGATGCAGGGATACAATGTACTATAGCCAAATTTGCAGATCGCACAAGAACATGCAGGCGCACATAGTGAAGAAGTAAGTTTACAAATATGAATCGGTTAGTTGAATGGGCGAAATTTTGGCAGATGGAATTTAACATGGATAAGTGTGAGATGGAGAGTATCTTCAAAATGTTTCAGTGCCAAGGAATCTAGGTGTCTGTCTGAGTCGCGGAAAGCTAGAATGCAGGTACAGGAAGTAACTAACAAGAAGGCAAATGGAATTTTGGCATTTGTTCCTAAAGGAATGGAGAGTAAAAGTATGGAAGCATTGCTGCAATTGTACAAGGTGCTGTTGAGACTGCATCTAGAGTACTGCTTATAGTTTGGTCATCTCACTTAAAAGATGTAATTGCATTGGAGGCTGTTCAGAGAGCGTTCATCTGGATTAACTCCAGAAATGAAAGGCTTGTCTTAGGGAAGATTGAGCAGTTTAGGCCTATACAAGCAATAGAAGGATGAGATGCTAAAAGGGATTGACAAGTTAGAGGTAGAGCAAAAGTTTCTCCTTTTTTTGGGGGGGCGATCGAGAATGAGAAGTCATCGTTTTGGGATAAGGGGTACCAGATTTAAAACTGAGATGAGGAATTACTTCTCGCAAAGGGTCTTAAATTTGTGAAATTCACTGTCCCAGAGTGCGTTGGATGCCAAAACATACTGAATAAATTTGAGGAGATAGGCAGCTCTTTAATTAGTAATGAGTTAAAGGGATATGGGAAGCAGGCAGGAAAAAGAGGAATTGAGGCTGAGATGAGATCAGCTATGATTGTATTGAGTGGGGCAGGCTCGAGGGCTGAATTGCCTACTCTGCTCCTAGTTCCTGTGGTCAATACATTTTCTTTGAGTTATAATGTTCTGTCAGGCAATCGTTTTATTAAAGATTCCAGTTCAACAACTGCGCGAATATTTCCTTGAATTAAGTTAACTTGTTCATTTTTTTGCTTAATTCAACTAGGTTGTTTTTTGGACCTCTGAGTGTCCTAGAAGATCCTTTTAAGAAAATCTTAATTTACCATGACCCTTTCAGGACAAACGTAAAATTCCAAGACCCCAATTTGGAGTTGTAACTAATTTCGTCATATTTCAAAGGACAAATCTTTCATTATTTTGAAATCTAAGTCCTTTTAAGGGTTTTTTTTTTTTTTGAAAATATCCTGTAAAATCTTTACTAATGTGGGATAATCTGAACTCTTCCAGACTTGAAAGCATCTACATCGGCATAATTCAACACACAGTCTCTACAGTAATTGTTATAAAGAGAAGAGATGATCTCTATAGAAGCTACTGAGTGCAAAAGACAAATTACAGGACTGCAAAGGATGGTTGTTTCTCATTTAAACAATTCTCCCTTCCCCAACTCAGATTTGACGGTTTGGTACTGTAAAATGATTGATTTGAAAATTGACTTTGAAAGTTGAGTTTAAACTGGCTGCTGCCCCTTGGCTGTCATTTTACAAGAAAAATACGGAAATTTAATTTTTTGTACGGTGTTTTGACTCCACTTTGCTGAAAATTGGATCCATTGCTTTCCTTCCCAACATTTTTGTATTCTAGCCAAATCTTTATAAGTGCACTTGGAAGGGCTAAGCAAGCGGAATAGGGTATGAAACATTTTATATTAATTGAGGATATTTAACTATATTGTGACTGCACTATACAACTTATTTCAAGCATTGAACTAATAACTCTGTTCCAATAAACTCTAATCCACTGAATCTTGGAGCACACCTAGAGCTACAAAACACATTTCTTCAGCAAGTAATTAAATGGAAGAATGCTGCTATTTGTGTGATTAATCTCTACTTTGTAGAGCATAGAAGGGATCCCTGCCTCCGTTTTACATTTTTAATTGTTTTGAAATCATACTAACAAAGAATTATCATTCAATATTTGCAGAAGAGTGATTAGTTTCTTCACATTTTCTTTTACTTTTCCCAGTGTTCATATTTTTCTGCTGTGTGGGAACTTGTCTTGGAATATTGATGTACGCCTGGGATCTTTTGTACAAGATTGCTATCTTTGTATCCTTGATAAAGCTACATGTTTCCCATGATGAAAATGCCATATAATATTTGTATTTATGGATCTTTTGGCTTGATTGGACTTTTTATTTACGCATTTCACCCAAATCTGTTCTGGATGAACTGCTTTATGTCTTATCAGAGATTGCAAAAAGAAGGCTTCCCTTATGGCTATTTCTTGTAACAGTAGAGGATTTTCTCTGAGCCAGAGCCATGGAACATCTGAACTGTGGCAAGTCCACTGTCAAATGACTGTGTCATTATTTTCTAAGCTTCTTTTCTTCTGGGCATTACCTTGTTTCATGTCAGTACTGAGTTTTTCTCAAAGTAATTATGCTTTCTTGAAAAAAGCAACATATTTCCCCTGGTACCAAGAGGGCTATAAATTCAGGTCCTATCCTCTGCAGTGCGGGTCGATCTCCTCCTCTCAGAAGCAGTCCTAGGTCCCCTACACCTGCATCAGCAATATGGAATGGCTGGAGAATAGCTCTGGAGCCATTGCACACGAGGAAGCTGCTACAATAATCCTAACATGTCAAATATTCTGCCTGAGGGATTTTATTCAGTTTTAAATGACTTGGAGTACTATGGCCAAAACGTTTTAAATGGTGGCCTTTCCTATTGTGCCTCGTGGCTGCTGCCCCAAGCTTTAGCATGTCTCTCAGCCCTGTTCCTTGCTCCGTACCAGTCTGTGGTGCTCAGTCATGGATAACTCTTTCTTTTTACTTGAAGGCCAGCACACTTTGGGAAGACCAAAAGTGCTTTTCACCAAGTTTGGTCTCTAGCAATAGTTGATTACCTTCATGTGCGCCTCTGGGAACAGCCTTTAACACAGAATCCTACATCAAGGAGCTGCTCAGTATGAAACTTGACAGAAACCCTTTCCAGTTCTGCTTTACAAGGGCTCATTCTAGACAGAGGTTAAGTGGGTTTTTTCAATCTCAGGATTATTTGAACAGTGATTTGCAATTTCAGACATGCAAACAGGATCTAACGTGGGCCCTCCTCATCACCAGCTGAAATGCATTTCAGTGTTTGGACTTTCTAGTGATGGTGTATGCTTCGACATGACAGTGACAGTCTCCTCGGAATTATTTGACAGGATCTGTTCCCACATGGCCATGAGAACATTACATGCAGACCACTGTTAGATGGACTTCTGGTCAATTTTTTTATCTGTACAAACATTTCATGGGAGACTGATGGAATGTCACAGCCCAACTGAGTGCCTATGCTGCCACAGAACCAAATTCACCCTTTGCAACTCCTTGGAGCAGGTTGAACCTTGGCCTTTGATGCTTAGTGATTGCATACTGAGGATCTGTGCACAGCTTGATCCAGTTGCACTCAAAATTTAATGAGGGTGATTCGGAACATTTTTACTCTCTCTATCTAGAGGTAGGTACAATGTAGTCCCATGGAGGTGGTCCATTTTTGATATCGAGTTAAAGTGGAAATGGCTTTGTAACCCTTGGAGCGCAACTGCAGATTATGGGAAGACCTGCAGTTGAATCAACACAGCACCTCTCATCTGATGATCAGGTATTTAGCTGCAATGGAGAGAGTGCATCGCTCCCATATACACAGTTTCTGTTTGCTGTGGCTGCTTGCTCCTTTGAGATTTTTTTAATGCAAACTCAGCACCAGCAGGTAGTCTGACCTGACAGTGAACGGATCAAAGAATGTGGTCTGTTTATTTTTTTATTTCCATGATTTACTCAGGTTCCCAGGACACTTTCAAACTGGTCACAAAACTTCATTAGTATTTACGGTATCAGTAGACCCAAGCAGATGATGTCATCCATGTAGAGAGAAGCATTCAGGTCAAAGCCTCCACTCCCTGGTATTTTCATCCCTCTTATGCCTGCATCATTCCTATTGGATAAGGCAAAAGGTTGAACAAACTCGCAATCATAATAGGAGAAAGGAAAGCCCTGGCTAACTTTAGATTTGAGTGGAAATCTTGCCAAATCCTACCCATTGAATTGGTGTTTTGTAGAGCATTTGAGCTTGGGGACAGAATCAGAAATAGGATCTATTTTGAAGTATGTGTCAATAATGTAGGTTTGTAGCATTCTGTCGAAAGTCTTCTCCTCCTGGTCCAGGCTGATGAAGCAAGTGTTCACCTCCCTGTCCTGCAGTTAATGATCATATTCCTAAGCAATATAAGTTTTAGTGACCTTGTTGCTGGCACAGTGCTGGATCATCAATTCCTATATCATGCTTATTTTGATTAGGGATAACCTTAGCATTTTGTAGTCCATGGCAAGCAATGAGATGAGCTGCCAACTTCTGATTTCTTCCCACTCAAATTTTGCTTGTGGGTAAGGGTGCCTTTCCTCAATCTCTTACATGCTTTTGTACATTTCCAGTGCTTCTATGATGATCCAGTCCCAGAGTCAAATAAACTCTGCCAGTTAGTTGTTGACCTCTGATTTTGCTGATCTCAAAAGACCTAACAGCCTTTGGTACATCCATAGCATTTTGTTCAAACTCCCCTGTATACAGTCATCTAAAACATGCATGCTAGAGAACAGAAGGTGTTGGAAGCTGTGCTGTCTGTGGGCTTCACATTGTTTAATCTAGTGTAAAAGTATTTGCTGAACTGTAGCACATCAGACTTCAATGACCACAGAGCGCACTCTATGTAACATTTGAAATATGAAATGGGAGCAGGTTCAAGCTCTACTGAACAGACTGTAGAATGGAAGATGAATTTGGAGTTCTCAGCAGTAGGGTGAGAGCCCCAAAAACTGTTTGCACCTTGGAGATTCTCCTTGACATGCACTGCACAGATAGGAGTGGGATCAGAGTCTGCATACTTTTCTTGATTTGCAATGTGTCTCCCCCAACCCCATGACTTGGCTGTTTAATTATAGCCCCTGAAAAATGGCTTGTTGTCTTGAGGCAGGGCATACACACCCAGCTTGATTAACTCAAGCTGCTTTGAACATTTCCGTGTGATGCAAGGGAGGCACCTGTTCACAGTTGCCTTCAGAGACTGTGAAGTTGCCTTCCTGAGCAGAGTGCTGAGGCTGATGAAGTAGAAGTTCTTTTCTCCTTACCGGCTCAACGATTCATTATGATAAAGTATCCAATCAGTGATGCTACTTCCTGAGTTAACCTGGTTCTTCATTGAATAGTCATACTGGACTCTAAATGTTAACTCTCCTCTCTCAACAGATGCTACTGAGTTTCTCCAGAATTTTCTGCTTTTATTTCAGACTGCTAGCTCTTCCAGATTTTGATTTTTTTTTTCAGTCTGGTTCTATGATGGCTCATGGACTGATCTAAAGTTGTCACCCCCACTTTACAGTAGAGCTGCTTGAGAAGATTTAATGATGCCATGGCTTAACCTAGGAAGGAATGGAGACTTGATTGGACATGTTTTCCGGTAGCTGAGAATTGTTGTTTTTCTAATAATAGAATTGTGGTGAGTGCATTTATTCTTTTGGAAGAGCAATAGGAAGTAGAGTGTTTTGAATATAATGTACGCTTGTTAGACTTGCCTTTCCTTTTAATGAAGGCAAACCCCAAGTGGTTGGAGTTAGTTTTATAACTCAAGTTTGCAAAATGTAGACTTCATTATATTGGGGGAAAAAAAATTAGCTATGAAGTAATTTCATTGAAACCTGTTATTTTCTGTGCAGTTCGGTAATGCAACCTTGCAATGTGTACTCGTTGCTTTGTCACCTTGGCATTCTGCAGTTTTCAGTTTCATGAAGCCACAGATACATGAAAAATGTTTTAGTTTCAGCTCAGCATTTGGATGTTAAAGGTAAAAATACTAGTAGTTATTAATAGATGACTGCAGTAAACTGGGTGTGTAACCCCATAATGTAATGGTGTGATTATGCCATAATTATGGGTGTGGTAGTGTGTTGGTTAAATTACTGGACTACTAATTCAGAGGTCTAGAATAATTGTCTGAAGATGTGAGCTCAAATCTCACTTTGGGAAATGATGAATTTAGATTATCTAATTACTTTCTAGATCTGAAAGTCAACATTTTCCAAGTAGTTACCAGATTGTCATAAAAACATGCCTGATTCACTTGTGCCCTTTAGGAAATGTAATTTTATAAGTCACCAGTACAAAATATGCCTCAAGATTCACCGTAATGTGATTTGACTGCAAACATTTTAGTTTGTGAGATGAGTGTTGCTTTTCTTATCCATCCTTAGTTGTCTTTGCAAAGCTACACACTGAGATGGCCTAGCAAGCCACTCAGTTGAATTGCCACAAGAAAAATTACTATAAATTGCTGCTGCTCAGTGAAGCCGCTCACTACCAGTATCTTGAGGGAAATTAGGGACAGGCAATAAATGTTAGCATTGTCAGTGAAACCTACATAGTTTGAATGAATAAAAGAAATCTAGTTTTGTCAGTTGACTACACTGGAATACAGGCAAAATCTCAAACATCTGGTGTTGCTGCAGTGACAAAATCAGTATTTCTTTGGTAGATTTGAAATGATGGAAAAAAAATGTCAGTATAGTGCCGGGGTTGTTGATCAAATGACAAAAGAAACGTACCTTTTAAAGTCGAAATGTACATGTCTGTATAAGCATAAGGAAAACACAGCTCAATTACACATTGGATATGTAGAGAAATATCTATATCAATTCATTTGAAATTAGCCTAATTTCCCCATGCCAATCAATTTTCTGTTGACGAGTTTTACCTTTTGCAAACTAGCTTTGTGAAAATAAACTGTATCAGAAGCTTCCAGATTCATTTCCGAAACGGTGAACAATTAAGTAGATTCAGATGGGGCAATAGAGTTAATGCAACAGTTAATCTGTTTGCCTTTGTCGGGGAAGAGAAAGTTCAGCTGGAAATCCCATTCTTGATTGATCACTATCTGGCAAACTCCACTGGAAGGAGATTAGATGTTGAATGACCAAGCAGTTGTGCTCGGTTGTTTTCCAGCAGCTTTCACTGCGTTATTGTTATCTTGCAAAGTATAGTGTGATATTGTTTGAAATCCCAGAACCCCCTACACAGTCTGTCATGAGGTAGTTGTTGATATGTCACAAAAGACAGCAGTCAAGCGAAGTTGTCCATAAGAGTTTTAATTTTGCCCTCCTTTTCTTTCAGTTGATGCACCACGTAATATTTAAATCAAAGTACTTGTGTTAATTACAGAATTGTAGAATTGAACAGATGTAGTTGGCTTTCATTATACAGCCATGTATCCTTAAGAGTCTTTTTAAGTGAATTATAGAATTGATGAAAATTTGTCCCTGTGGCATAAAACTAGCCAGCAGTTGGTATTGAGATTTTTTTAAATGACTTGCATCCCTTTGTAAACTTCAAGTATTTGTCTGCTTTATGGAAGAACTCTTAGTTATTGATAATCTGTAAACAAAGCAACATAAAGCCTTGTTTAATGGAAAATGGAGAAAAGTAGTTGTCTTTGTCTGTTATAGTGCAAATGTATTTAATTCATTTGCACTCTGGAGCAAGATGCAGTTTTCCTTCGTTTTAAAGACCTCTAAGTGAACCTGAAAGTTCTTAGACTTTTCACAATGAAATTATATTTGAGGTCTGTACATGTTTGTATTCTAATTGTTATTAGTTATCCAAGTTGTTGAACAAAGATGTTGTACCTAAGACATAGTGAACGTATGATTTTAACATTATCTTTTCTGTCCTTTGTTTCTCATCTTTTTTAAACAGTTAAGCGCAAAGCATTGAAGTTGAATTTTGCCAACCCAGCCATCAAGACAACAGCAAGGCTTCCGATAAATCCAACGGGCGGAGTTCACTTTCAGAACCCACATATGTGAGTAAAGCCTTCTAGTTATACAGTCTAAAGCATGCATTAAGATTGGTGACGTACGCACCTGGGAAATCCTGGTGCAATGTTTTGC
>NC_063354.1:37336266-37338342 GCF_021869965.1 Rhincodon typus
CCGTTTATATCTGAAGGTCACCCAAAAATGAAGTCATTTCGAGCGATTGTGTGCTTGCATCATAAATAACTTATTTAAAAGGCTGATTCTAGCTGATGTAATCTCAATAAAAAAAGCATGTATACCTGTTGGATGATGCAGTGGGTTTTTTTTATTGTTCAAATTTTAGCTGTTTTTTTCTTCTCAAAGTCATAGAGTTGTAAAGCACGGAAACAGACCTGTCAGAAAAATACGTCGACCTGTGATTCCACCTTCAAAGGCATATAAACCTGCACCCAAGGTGTCTCTCTTCGGGAACTCTCACCAGGACCCTAATATTAACTGTATACGTCCTGCCCTGATTTGCCTTTCCAAAATGCAGCACCTCATATTTATCTAAATTAAACTCCATCAGCCACTGCTCAGCCCACCGGCCCATCTGATCGAGGTCCCATTGTACTCTGAGAAAGCCTTCGCTTTCCATTGCACCACCAATTTTGGTGTCATCGGCAAACTTAGTAACCATATCTCCTATGTTCACATCCAAATCATTTATATACATGACAAAAAGCAGTGGACCCATCACCAATCCTCGTGGAACACCACTGGTCATAGGCCTCCAGTCTGAAAAACAATCCTCCTACCATCACCCCCTATCTCCTACCTTTGAGCCAGTTTTATATCCAAATGGCTAACTCTCCCTGGATTCCATGTGATCTCACCTGAAACTCTCATTGTATTTCTTTGAGCCTGACTGAAAGTTGACTGCAATTAGATTTTTTAATTTTTACTGTGGGAAGCACCACCTGTGTTCTCAACTCTCCTTGCACAAAACTGCTGATTTTACCCAACTTTTCTTCCAGGCTATCTGTGACTGGAGGTAGGGCTAGCGCCCCTATTCAAATACTCTCCCTGTGTAATTCTCAGACTCAGAATGTCTGAGTGCGTTCCTCTAAATAGTCTTGAAGCATTTTATGATATTAAATGATGCATAAATGCAAGTTGTTGTAAACTCTTAAAACAGTAGAAGCAAGTATATCCCTCTCGTTCATACTCATTTATGGCTTTTGGAGGAGCCTAGTCCTTCCAGTTTTGAACACTAGCCTTGGGAAAAGAGACTTCTGGTTAAGCTGGTAACTGATAAATATGAACAACAATTGCAATATCATGAGTTTGCAAAGCAGGCTGCTGTTAATTACAGTCAGAACTATGATGGACTGTTTGACTGACTAAACGTAGATCTGACTGCATTAAAAAAGTCCAATGACAGTAGTCTGTCACTGAACTGAGTATCCATGCTCCACATGCACAGTGACTGCTATATGTGCTATCTACTGGAAGTACTGCAGAAACCCAGCAGACCCTGTTTGCGTACACCTCATGGTTCTGTAAGTTCCATTAGAGAATTATGTCATTCTCAAGACAACATCCATCACCAGTCTCTTAGGAAAGGCCCATCGTACCACCTTCCGCTAAGGCACATGACTGGTCAGCATAAGACCATCCCACCTGATCAGGGACCCAAAGAGCAGAGTCCTACTAATGAGAGCTGCCAACCAATCAGAGGCTGGCAGCTCTTGAATAATATGGTCATGTGGCTGCTGCCAGGAAAACACCCACTTGAGGTCAAGGCTATTTGCAGGATCCTTGACCAGAGGTGATTGATGGGATGTGAGACCCTTGTTGGAAGGGAATGTGGGGATAAAGGGGGTCAGCAGCAAGAGTAGGGAGACTGTTCTTTGTAGCCATGTGCCTCAATTGGGCATTGATTTTCTTTTGAACCAGGGTCCTTTGTGACAGGATCTATAAACAGATGCACCAGGGTTTTCTTGTTCATCTGCATGAATGTGCCACCAGCTGTGCTTGCAGTCCTTAAGTGAGCAGGGCCTCAATTAGCAGTGGGGCAGGGACACTATCAAAGGGTGGAGGTGGAGGCCTTTCCTTTTCTTGCAGCCCCAGAAACACTTCAGTTAACTTTCTCGTTGTCTCCTTCACTTCTCCTCTCCATTCCTCACCCCCCACCCCCCCAAATCCCTAAGGCCAGCAAAGCAAACATTATTTCAGAGATAGTAGGAACTGCAGATGCTGGAGAATCTG